>NC_084955.1:25000723-25140723 GCF_949316205.1 Platichthys flesus | reverse complement strand
CATCGCTCTCCAAACACACACACACACACACACACACACAGTGAAACACACACTGTTCAGGTCGGGTGCGTTTGATTTATCCTGCTGCGTTTCCTCCATGGCTCATTTCCATAAATCACATGTCAGTGTGTTTGTAGCCAGAGGGACGTTAACAAGGGGCCACAGTCCAAACACAGAGCACATAAAACCCCTGAAAACACGACTTGGGTCGACCGGCTCCACGGCCACATCCATCACCGCGGGGGGGGGGGTTCCACGTGGAGACGGCGAGTGAAGAGCGCTGTTGAAAGACGGCGTGCGCGTGTTTGAAGTGTGTTTGTGCCCTCCACTTTCTCAAGAAGGACCACATGCTGAGAAATCTGTGCCACGGAGAGTGTGTTTGCTTTCCAAGAGGTGTACACACACATGCACACGCACACACGTGCACACAAGTCCTCCGGGGTAAAAGTTCACACACAGAGTCGGGTCTGGAGTCATCTCCATGGAAACAACCACTTAGGCGCTCCTTCCTGTGTTGTTGTCTTGAAGGCGGAGTGTGTATTTGGTGAGTGAGTGTGTGTGTGTCTGTGTCTGTGTCTGTGTGTGTGTGTGTGTGTGTGTGTGTGTGTGTGTGTGTGAGTTTCCCATGGTGCTGTGATTGAATCAGCCTCAGATACTATCTACTGTCCTCCCATCTCCTCTCCTGTTTACCAAGAACTTCCTCTGTGGCCCCAGGGGTCAGAGGTCACTCTTTAAGACTGGAGACTGGCCTTGAGTTTGGCCTGAACTGTTTTTTTTATAAGGAAACGTCCAGTCACTGATTTTTAAAGTTCTCAAACAAAGATCTGAAGATGCAGACTCGCTGCTGAGTCTCGTTCTGCTTCAGTAAATCAACCTGCGCCACTCGGGCCTCTCGGTCGGTGAGTCCTCGTTAAAACCAGCAGAAACCTCCCAGTGTCACTAAACTGAAAAACAAGCCCTTTATAATGTTGCGTCATTGTCTAACTGTCTAATAATTTAATAAGAAAGTAACGCATTCACCCGGATGTCGTGTTTCCTTCACAGCCGATCGGTGCCACAGCAAATAAAAGTACTGCAGAGAATCAATGATCCAGATGTTAGTGAGAGAGAAACTTAAACACTTTAAAGAATCCTGGATATAAAAGTGTGTCACTCTAAAGATGGCCGCCACACATCCTGTCCCTCCCCCGACAATCATCTGCTCCAAAACCGGCCAATGGGAAACCAGTGCAGTTGTTTCAGGAAGCAAAACCTGGCACGTAGAAAATTGTGTCTTTCTGCGATTGATGAGGCCGACTCACAAACTGTGTTCCCCACAGGAGCTGTTCTGTGGCCCTGAGCAGCATATTGACCATGTAACTGTGACAGATGTGTGTCTGTGTGTGTGCGTTGATTGAAATCTGCGCAGCTCCGATTAGCGTCACACACTCCCTGCTGTCCCTCGAGACGACAAGCTGTCAACTCGGAGAGAGAGAGAGAGAGAGAGAGAGAGAGAGAGAGAGAGAGAGAGAGAGAGAGAGAGAGAGAGTGTGTAAAAAGTGTAAGAGAGGCTCGGGAGCGAGGAGTAGGAAAAGAGACAGAAATTGAAAGAAGAGAGGGAGAGAACCAAAAGGACAGAGAGACAGAAACAGGCTCCACCCACACATCACTGTTCCTCTGAGTGTGGTCGGCGGTTTGATTCCCGTCCAACTCATCCCACAAGCTGAAATGTCCTTGGGCAAGATGCTGAACCCATATTACTGTAATGGAGAAAGTGCTATTGGGTGAAAGACCAGTGCTGTAGTGTAAAACACTTTGAGTGGTCATCAGGACCAGAAAATATAAAAACAGATCATTTGACTGCAGAATGGTTCGCCCCGTGTCCGGTGTGAACGGTCATGTGATGTTTATCTTAACATTAACGTGTTGAACACTTTAATGTTGTAACTACGGCAGCTGAGAAGTTCATTCTTATTGTTCTTGTGGAAGAAGTCTGGAAAGTAGATGAAATGAGTTTAAATATACGTTTAATACTTCAGAACACACTTCATGTTCCATGTCTCTGCTTTGGATTATCTGCTTCTAACGTCTTCAGCTAATGTGACCAGCGAGCAGCAGCTGCTGCCTTTGTTATGGAGTCGTTTTATTACAGCCATGGTTTAAATACACGGCACTGCTGATTGGTCAACACCTCTGACACGCCCACAAAACAAGAGGAATCGAACCTCGAAGCCTTTGTGATGCAAACACGTCGTTCAACCTGGAAACTGAAGCAAAATGGCTCAATATGTGTAAGTTTATGTATTATTCTATATTAATATTACTTCTGATAGAGACCAGAAATATGAGAGATGGAGAAATGAAGACGGCAGAAAGTGACGGAGGAGGAGAAAAGGGGCAAAAGGTCAAAAGACAGAATAAAACAGAAGAGAGAGAAAGAGACGGCAATAAAGATGAGATAGGAGTGCTGTGCAGAACGTTAGAGAAACAGAGGAAGTGATGGAGAGATAATGAGTGGAACAATGTGATGGAGAGATAAAAGAGAGGGAGAGTTTGTTCACCGTAAATTCCAGACTTCCTTAGAATCCGTCTGCTTCATACAAACAATCACTTCTCTCACAGCGGAAACAGATTCACATCACATGAAACAACTTTGAAGACTCGAGGAACAAAAAGATAAGAAGGTGGAAATAAAAGGATTCAAGGATTCAACCTGATGAACCTGAGGAAACACCAGCGTGAGGATGAAGAGTGTGTGAGGTGACAGGTTGAGAGATAGAGTAAAACAAAGCTCACTTTACAGTTTAAATTGAAATGTTATGTCAAACAAACACATTTTGTTTTGCATTCAATGTCAGTTTTAACTTTTCTTTCCAACCCAGAAGCGTAAATCTTTGTTTTTCTACTTTTACTTCGTCTGAATTTCGACTGGTTGAGCCGTAAAGTCCGAGATGTTCTCGCGGTTCAGTGTCTGCTCCCTGATGAAAGAGCCAGAGGACGAATGAACCACACCTGCAGTAAAACACCTTCAGATCTCACAGAGGGAGGGAGGGAGAGAGAGAGGGAGAGACAGAGGGAGGGAGGGAGAGAGAGAAAGGGAGGACGAGGCCTTGACCTGCTCCCTCAGCTCTCGGCCTCCGTTGCCCTCAGCCACTTTACTTTCTCGCAGGTTTCTTGGTGTTTTACGTCCCGGTCACGCCTCCTCAACACTTCTGAACCTCCCTGGTCGGGAAGGGAGCGGTGGACAGGTGGGAGAGGAAGAGGAGGGACACTTCTGTGATGCACATGGATGTTGAATCTCCAGCTCCCAGTAGAAGTTCCCGTCCATGTTGGATCAGAGCCGTGTGCGGGAAATCTGTGTCACCTGACATAACCTCAGGTGAGAGGCGGAGCATCCGGGTGCAGCTGACAGAGACAGGAAGTGATGTAATATCTCATCACGTGATCATGTTAAGATCATAACGACATCAACTACTTGAATCTCCACAAACTCTCTCGACATCTCGGTGTCTTCCACGAGGTTTTGCATCTGTTGCACGGTAGAAGCATCATCACCCCCCCCCCACACACACACACACACTTCTCCTGTCTGAGCTCGAATCTCATCGTCTTTTTCCAAGATGTCATCTTCATCTGCGTGAGGCACTGGGATGTTTGTATTCATCCAGTTTCCTGTCGGTCAAGTGTTAGAAACATCTTCATCAATCCCACGCGCCTGCTGTGAATCTATGTTCTCACAGGAGCTCCCTTCATTTCCCCAGGAGGCTGTGAAGGAGTCGGAGTCTGTGTCGTAACATGAAGTCAACCTGGAGCTCCGGGGACTAGAAGGCCCCAGACAGAGTCCTGCAGACAGGAGTGTCCACATTCTTCTCCTCAAGTCACATGTCGTGTTCATCTTTTTGTCTTTCCAGTGAACTTGTGTTGTTAGAAAGAGAAAAGAGATGAAGATGAAGATGAAGATGAAGATGAAGATGAAGATGAAGAGGAAGGAGAAGGAGGAGGAGACAGTGGAGAGACAGAAAACCTGAACAAGACAAAGACAGAGAGAGCGAGCCCGACCAGGTGATAGTTACCTGTCCATCAGACCTGTAATTTCTGCCCTGACGACAGGGACGTCTCCTCAGGGACTGTCTCCCACCGCGACCCGATGGAGCCAGGCGGCCACGCCCCCTTTCGCCCTTTGATCTCTGACGTCCTGCGCCTTTTAAATTGTCGGTGTGTTCCCCCCCCCCCCTTGTCCAAGTGTGAGTCACCTGTTCGGTATCAAACCTGTGACTCCAGCTCACAGAAGCATGAGGCAATAAAACACACAACACAAACACACACTGGGTCTGAAAGAGAACAAAGCAGCAGCTCTGTCTTCTGAGAATGTTAGGGAGTAACTCTTCTAGGAAACATCATTAGGACCAGAGGAATTTATATAAACCTAACGTTGGTGTTTTGTTTGTTTTTAAATATTTGTAGATAAGTAAAAAAAACAAATTTTTTCAGTACATTTACCAAAATATCCTGAATTGAACTTTAACATCAGCATTTTAACAATCAGACCCTTTGTCTGTCCTCGTCCGGGCACAGTGAACATAAACGATTATTTCCAGATAATTCTTGATGACTGGGAACAGAAACTTTCTTTTCTAATAGTTGTCATATTCCCAGTAAGTAGGGGGGAGGGGGGGGGGTTGCATAACATGGTAGAACTAATCGCTTCTGTCAATGATCTCCAGCAAATTACAAGTAGTGTCTAATGCAGCTATCACATGACCTGAAGGACTCGACGTGGATATGAATGATGAGCTGGTTGAAATCGTGTGGTTTGACGAGGTGAGCAGGAACCAGAACTCTCAGCTGGATGGTTTTAAAATGCTGATTCAAACCATTTGGACTGAGTCACATGACTGGTGTGAAAGCCATCTTAGAAAAGAGTTCACCTGCAGTTCCCCTTTCAACCCAGTTCAAACCAGTAACCATCTGTGTCAGGTATTTAGGGACAGTGTGTGTGTGTGTGTGTGTGTGTGTGTGTGTGTGTGTGTTTGTGGGGTGACAGCCTGGCATCCCCCGTTCGCCTCCAGGGGCCAAGACCAAGCTGTCGCCTCATCCGTCCGTCACCGACTCTGACAACGAGAGAGAAGAGTAGAAAGTTGTGAGGGACGCGATCTGAGCAAAAAGAGGGAAATGTATTTTACCCAAAAAAGAATTAAGAGGATGTCGTGGAAGAGGAGGAATGAAAGAGAGGAGGAGAGACAGGGGAACAAGGACTAAAAAAGGAAGAAGAAACGGGGGGAGGGGGGGGTGAAAGCAGAGAAGGGAGATCTGTGCACGATGACAGGACGAGGCCGAAAACGGTGGAGAGATGAAGAGGAGGGACGAGGCCAAGGCCACGAGGTGACGAGGTCATAGGAAAGGAGAGGAGAGGAAAATAGAAAGAGGAGGAGATGAGGAGATGAGAAAGAGAAAAGAGGGGAGCGAAGAAAAGAGAAGGAAGGAAGAGAAAGGGTTTATAATATAATAAATACATTTGAATTCTTGTATATTAATATTATAGGTGTTACATGTATAGATCCACATTCAGTCATTAAATAACATTTTACCACTTAGTATTTATGGTCTATTGTTCATTTATTGTTCATTTGGCTTTGACCTCATAACCTGCTGTAGTTTAAACATCCTGCCTCCTGCAGCTCTTATTGAACACAAGTGAGCCGCCATCACAATCTGCTGCAAATTGAACAAATCCAGCGATTTGAATGATATAAAATTCAGATTTCTTTACATCAGGATCCAGACAAAATATCGATGTGAAGGAACGTGATAGAAAAATCACTGAATCCGCTTCTTTAACCAGATTCACAGCAAAACGTTTCCAGAAAGCTCTCGTTAAAAAGAAGCTGGAATGTGAGACATGCAGACAGACAGAGGAGCAGAGGGGGCGACACCTCCTACAGTCCTCTCTGCCTCGGAGGGAGAATTTACACACTCACACACACAGACACACACACACTTGGGGGTCCTCCTCCCCTCCATATTGCCTCCGTGCCTCTGGCGAGCTGTAAACCAGCAGGTTTGTGGGTTTTCAATGTGTGGAGCATCCAAACTATTGACCGGTACAGTGCAGCGCCGCCACGGCTCAATCAGCGAGATGGCCCCTCCCTGGGAGCGACATATGTTTTACTGTCTGTCTGAGTCGCTGCAAACACACACACACACACACACACACACACACAGACACACACACACAAAGTGAAACACACACAGAGTGGTTGTCTCCTCTGGTGTTGGGGGAAGACACACTTCCTTCTAAACATCCTGAACTTTCCTTTCATTTCAGGGAACGACATAATGAAAGTGAAATATTGTTTTTGCAACTTGACAACTTCATCGACATTAAATACATATTGTTGTGATTGTTTTTGAAGGATGTCTCTCACATCCACTGGTTTCCACTAACACCTGCCAACATCTACTGGGAGCTGGTAACTTCTTCAAATGTGCAACAGATCTTCACCATCTAGTCCCATATTCTAAAATGATAGATGTCTTTAACAATAAAAGGACGGAAGAAATGTTTATCGACCATCAGGGAGTTCATACACTCATGAAACTCATGTAATCACATACACACACACACACACACACACACACACACACACACACACACACTGAGCCCCACTTGCAGTCCCCCTGCCTTACCCCCTGTTTGGCGGCTGCAGGCCCAGATTTAAAAGGGATTTGTTTGACCTGAGGAGGTGTTGGCAGGGGGGGGGGGATACCGCTTGTGTGTGTGTGTGTGTGTCTGTGTGTGTGTGTGTGTGTTAATTAGCTGCACTAAGTTAATCATCAGCAGGGAATGGGGGGGAGACATGCAGAGCTCGGTGACGTATCCCACATGCTTCTGCAGCAAAAACACACAATAATCCTTCTCTCCTGTGTGTGTGTGTGTGTGTGTGTGTGTGTGTGTGTGTGTGTGTGTGTGTGTGCGCACCACTCATACAAACACACACATAAACTCGTCTGATCTTATTTACAAAATCTCCCTCCATGTCTGTTGCAGCTTTAAAATGACAGAACCATGATTTTCAGGTGAAAAACAGCTTTTCTTCTCACGTTTGTCCTGATGTCTCATTGTCTCAGCTCTGTGTTGATTCACATGATGTCATAATGTGATTTATTATATTTTTTACAAATCATTATCGATCTTTGATAAAGCAGATTAACGTTTAACAAAATGTTTTAACAGTTTTGTCTGGAACCCTTGGAACACACTCAGGTTTCAGGTGCATGTCATTAGTGTCACTGAAACACACAGAAAGAAAACCTGGATTAACACATGTTTCATAGATATATATATAAATGAATTCATAAATGAGTGTAAATGTTTATTTTCTTTGTAGAATTTTGTTTTAAAAACTTGTGACCAAAATAAAAAACAACCTGCTGCAGTTTTTAGATTAAATTTCATCAGAATTATTTGTTAAAACGCATTAAGAACAAATCCACAGACTCCAGACTGTCGGCAGATTTACCTGAGACAGGTCTGTGGGTGCAGCTCTGAAATGAATTATGTGTAAAAGTCATTTAGTCTGAGGCTGAGCTCACTGACGACCGCAGGCTCCAGCGGATTAACCACAGATAAACTGAATTCACAGAACTAAAGAAGTCGGGGAAACTCCCGTCCAGGTTCTCGTCTCCTTGTTGGTTTAAGGAAGCTGTTTTCCTCGCTAACAGAGAGCGGGTGCGAGGGCTTTTGGGTGGAGTCGGCGTCCTGAGTGCGTTCAGCTGCTGGACGGAGTTGACAGAACCGGGCTCGGTGGAGGATTTGGGCTGCGGACGGATTTTCCTGCACGTTGACAATCAACACGGTTTGAAAGCAGATTCCTGCAGAGACGTGGGAGGGGCCGAGGGTGAAGCCTGCGTTTGATCAGATGTTACTTGGTCTTCGACAGGAGATTTGAGTTTTAAATCTTAATATCAATCACAGAAACATTCAAATCTTCATCATCATCCAGATTCTTATGTGGGATGCTCCACAAAAAGCTTAATAATCAATCATCAGACGGTTAAGTCATTAAAACTGTTTTATCGGCTGATATCAAACTTTTATTTGACAATAAACAAGGTAGAAAGATGTGCATTTAAGTTTTCTTTCGGCCTGCTCTATATATTTGGTTGTATTCATGTTTTATGTATTTGTTTGAACTAAAACTGTAAAATATAAAACCTCATTTACCTTTCATTGTCCTAAAGGTTTATAAAACAACATCTAACGATTCAGTGACAATAAAAAGAAGCATATATTATATCATATAAATATAAGAGCCCTTTATCAGTCTTTAAATATGTTGCTATGCTCTGAACGTGTGAATCTTTAACTCCATCCAGCTCTGTGCCTCCGTTCACAGTAGCAGGGAGAGTCCTCTTTGTTTTGGCGAGTCCCGTTTTCCTTCGTTCATAATCCACTGAGACCAGTTCACTGTCTGAGACACTGGAATTAGCCCAGTGGATTAAACTGGTGAAGAATTAGCCTGATGAGTTTTCCTCAGCGCCCCCTAAAAACTCCCCCCAACACGTAATCTGCTCACAGTCTGAGGACAGGCTCTCACTGTCTGGAACATAAGCCGTGTTCAAACCTGAAGAAGAAAATGTTTGGAAAAGGTTTTTAGGACATTTTCCTGAGGAGATCGTTCGGGTCGGACTCGGATACAGCCGCGACATTTCAGGAAAACGTGAAGAATCCGTTGAATATTAGAAAAATGAAAAACCTGTCATGAGACATAGAACCACCCAGGAGACAATAAAGAAATGTCTTTATTGATCTTAAATATGAACTAAACTCAAATGTTTGGATGAGGGAAGCTCAGCACATGGTTCCTGATCCTACAAACAGACGTGTTCATGTTCGTTAGCATGTAAAAGCTTGTGTTGTACACGGAGGATCTGAAACAACCCGACTGATCACGTATGACACAAACTCTGAATCACATCATGTCCCCAGATTATTAAGCAACACACTTTGGTCTTGATCAGAACACAACTGAGGACCAGGAGCAGAGAGTCGGTGAGGTCTTGGTTCTTCAGCGTGGTATCAACCCCTGAGCAGCTCCACTGAGAGGGAGTCCATTAACATCTGCTAATTGACTCCACAAACGTTGGTTCACTGTCACTCGTTTCCTTCACCAGCGAACAAACACACACAGGAACGGCTCCATTAGAGGTTTGTCAATGAGTCGTCCTTTAATTGAATTGACTTTAGATCCTGAAGGAGCTTCCTGTTGTCACAGTTTCACTCAGAGAAGATTCACTCATCACATCTCATTCAGAGGAGTGTTGGGATTTTTACTACACACAAACACACCTCACTTTAATGTAGATGATCACAAAGCTATGCTATTAACAACAATATTGTGAAATGAAAAGCTCTTTTAGTTCTCCATCTTGACTGCTGAGCCTCCTGTTCTACAGATCAGAGGGTTTTGAACAGAAAGTGAATGAAGCGAGGCCTCAGTCGAGTGAAGGGGAGAAGCTGCTGGTCCCAGATCTGCTAATGAAGCGCTAACGACTTTGACTTTCAGGTGGAATCAATGAAACGGCAGCTGAGTGAATGCTAACATCGGCCCATTCACCGCCTTTGTTCTTTAGCTCATTAATGCTAATCTGGCTGTTTGGAGACTGCGGCTACGTAAACAAACCATGAGGTGGAGCGGATTGCATTAACGTGTGTGTGTGTGTGGGTGTGTGTGTGTGTGTCACAGTCACCACTGAGCACACACATCACACTGTCCTCATTGAGCTGGGTTGTGGTCGAGGTTCGGCCAGTAGTGGTTATGGGATTAGAATTAAGCCTCCAGGAAATTAATACACGTCTATGTCATGTCCCCAAAGTGGCAACATGTGTCACATGTAAAAATAACCCACACAAAATACATGCACACGGTTTACAGTCCGTGTTTTGGTTGTAAAACTTATTTTGACAAACTGTTTTGATCAGTTTGTCAGTATATTAACTTTCTTGTGTTTTGATTCAACTGTTACGTGCAAAACAAACCAGTTGATTATCAAAATAAGAGTTTTAAGATCACACAGTTCATCTCTTGTCTTGCAGCAAGTGCACTTTTAACTTTACTTTCAAAAACCAGGTATTTCAATGCAAAAAAGGTTCAAACAATTGTTTTATTCTAGTGACATTTAACTTTACATCGTCAGCAGCTCTACAACAGATCGAGAACTGAGCTCAGTGAATCCAGCTTCTCTCATCGTGCACCTGCAACACAATAACACACAGAACAATCTACAGCTCAACAAACTTTGATCTTTCCGGCAATTTATTCAAATCGATTTATTCGGTTCAATAGATTAATTTGCTTAAAATGACATTTTTTTGCACTCTATCTATTTTCAAGGCTTTTAATCTTGGTCTTGTTTTTCGCTGTTTGGTAAATTTGACTGTTTCTTATTTTCTGTTCTGTTTCTTTAATGAATTCATGAGTTAAAGTTTGAATGAATGAATCAAAGATAAACATGAAAGAGTGATCTGATAAGATTTATGATCTTCATCAATTTAGTTAATGAATAATCTAAATTCAATTTAATTTATTCCAGTAGAAGAAGTCGTTTTCTACTGGAATCAGGTTGCAGGTTTGTGTGCTTTGGAAAAATATGTTTCTTTGGACTCAAACATTTAGAAATGTTTTGTTTTTGCAGTGAGGAAGTAACAACATGAAGCATCACACACTTTACCTCACGAAGACGACAACACTGTGAGGAAGGAGAGTGAATATAGAGAGAAACACGGCAGAGGGAGCAACACAATCTCATCTGACATTTGAATATTTAACTCATGTAGTTCATTTGAGTAAATCTTACAGTGGATTCATCTGTATATCAAACAGCAGTGTCAGAGGTCGAGGGTCAAAGTCACAGCGTCCCGACAGTACGACCCAACAAAAGTCCTCACAGGAGTCTTCTCACAGCGGCGGGCGACCTCTAATGATGATGGACGCTGCTGTTGTGGAGAATCGCAGCTTTGTTCCAGGTGACATTCCTGCCAGTCACATGGGCTGCGTCCGCCAGCCCCCCTCTCTCCATGACAAAGAGCCGGGTCACCTGACGCCCCGGCTTCACCCGCTTCACTCAGCAGCCTCCCAGCTAAAGTAAACAAACTGTTAATTCAGGATAATTCACCATAACCTATAGCCCGGCCATATAAATTCCTCTGCTCCCTCCTGTCTCCCCCCCTTTGCTTCCCTTTCTCCCTTCCTCCTCTCAACCTGGATGATTAGCCTGGAGGACGTCACCACACAAAGTCCTCAGATATTAAAATAACACGTTAATCACGGAGGATTTATTCAGTGCAGGAGTCAGAAACTTTCAGGGAAGAATTATTGAGATCAAACCTGCTCTGATTATTTTCTGGAACATTTAGCAGAGAGTTCATAGAGTGGATTTACAATCAGGAAACATCAGAAGCACGTTAATGATTCTTCAGAGCGATGAGAGTTCTTCTTTGAGCCATGTGTGCACAAAGTGAGACATCGATGAACTCCAGTGCAGATGTTTCTGATCCTTCGGGATGATTTTAGTTTGGTGCCAAATTTCACTTTATCCGAAAAAAGATTTGTTACTTTTAAAACTAGTGATGTTCCCATTAAGCTTTGTTTGTGACGATCTGTTCCTGAAGCTCCTGAAGCTCCTGAAGCTCCTGAAGCTCCTGAAGCTCCTGAAGCTCCTGAAGCGATGCTCCTCACAGTGTTCTGTTCATTCCTCCTCTTCTCTGTCGGGTGTAGTGCTTTTATTTTTCCATCATTTACGAGATGCCTGTCCCATGAAAGGTAAAGATGACCTGTCACAGCTTTAACCTGAGCTGGACTTTCAGTTAGAAAACGTCAACCTGCCAACAAATCAATCCAAGATGCTGAACATGGAGAAATGACACCTGCAGCCCCAGCAGCACATCTGCAGTGGATTAGACTGGTGGAGATCACTCTGTCGTTCTTACTGGTCCCACTGGAATCATCTCTGTCAAAAGAAGGAATTTGTGCTCTTCTCATTTCGTTGTTGATGTCGTGCAACAAGTTTTCTGTTTTCCCACAAGATTGTTTTGGCCTTTTTTTAATCAGCTGTTTGTAAATCACGCTCGGAGCCACAGCAGCTGGAGAAAGATCCAGATCCTGATGGCAGCCGGTGGTGAAGAGGTCAAAGGTCACAGTGATGCATTTTTCCTTTTAGGTTTTACTCTGAAATTGAAGTGTCATATTTATATTTTACAGTTTTTTTTAAATCAGTTTATTTGCTTTTACTTTTCTGTTGCATATAACGTGAAATTGTGATTTTCTAGAGAAACTCCTCATCCCTCCTCTTTCTCCTCCTCAGAGTGAATGGGATCATTCATCCTCTTATCAGGTGAGTGCCCCCCCCCACCTCTCCCTCTCTCTCCCGGCCTTTGTCCTCCCCGACAATGGGGCGATCAGGGGTGAGGGAGGTATGAAGGGGTGAAGGGGCAGTAAAAAGGAAAGAAAAAGAAAGGTGGTGTTGATCCCTCGTTCTTTACGGAGAGGTGGTTCAGGTAAATAGGGGCCTTTTACTCCTCTTTGCTTTGTTGCAGCTTCGGGAGCACAATGAAGGGGTTTGTGTGTGTGTGTGTGTGTGTGACAGACCCCACCTATTCCAGGTCACCTCTCACATGTGAATTAAAGCTCAAAGAAAGTTTGCAAAAGGAAATTTAAATAGATTTTCAGTTGAAGGTTCAAAGTGCAGGACTCCAGCACCGCGGCTTTGAGTTGAGTTTAACTCTGGTGACCTTTGACCCGAGACGTTCACCTTGTGTGTCCGAGCCCTTACAACACAACTCAGTTCTTTTAGAGAGCACACTGGTGTTCCTGGATCAGACTGGAGAGGCAGTACTGACTTGATTAGAATGAGAAAGTCTTATTAGAGTAGGATTTATAAGAGAAGGTAATAATGACAAATATCCCCAGACATCAAAATGACACTTAAAGTTGAAACTGATCAAGTGAGGAAGACGAGTTCAGCATCTGCAGTAGAAAACACAGTTTTAACATTTTAAGAAAACATGTGAAATATCAAATTGACATAATAAATATATAAATTATCCATCAATGTGTTACAGATCATTTTTAAAGAGTCAATGTTGTCCATGTGCTGCAGAAACAGTTATATTTAAACATTCTATTTCCCTCTAATCATTTGTTTTGCATCTGTTTATTTTTCTTTCTCTGTTCTTTGAGTTTAAACACAAAGCTCCACACCCCTCCTCTGGTCCAGCCTGAGGTGAAAGCTCTGCTGTGAACCAGGGGGGCTCGGAGCTGTCAGCGCCCCAGGGAAGAGCTCTGACTGCTGGGGGAGAGAGTCACCTGCACACCCCCCTGCCGCCCCCCCCCCTCCTCTGGGGGAGATCGTAGCGCTGAGAGTGGGAGGTGAGGACAGAGGTCTCACTACGCAGCTCCACACAAACAACTTTATACCAACGTTAAAACGCCGAAGATGGAATTTAATCCACGTGTTTTACCTCGAGCTGAGACCCCGACATCACAAGAGGCAAAAAGTGGAGAGGTCAAAGGTCATACACCCACAACCGCTCAGCCATGGGCTCCCACGGGGGGTTTTCAAGTTGTGGGAAAATGTGCTGCACAATTACACATTCTGATGCTATTAGAGTTTAAATTGAATTAAAAGCATGAGGATAATATTACGTTACACAAAAAAAGTGAATCAGTCATTTCATGAGACAAATGTTGTGTCGCAGGGTCGGAGAGAAAGAGTGACAGTATGGAGGTATGTGTGTTTGTGTGTGTGTGTGTGTGTGTGTGTGTGTGTGTGTGTGGGAGAGAGAGCTCTGAAAGGGAAAGGCTCCATTAAAGCTCACCTGTTCTGACCCCTGCAGGTATGTTCCCTTCCTTTCATTCATTCATTCTTTCATTCACTCACCCTCCCTTCCTCCCTCCATCAGCGGCCCGGGGCGGTGCTTTGAACTCACAACTGCTCCTCTGTGTGTTAGTGTGTCTGTGTGTGTGTGTGTGTGAGTGAGTGTGTGTGTGTGTGTTTCATGAGAAAGGGGAAAACAGAGTGAGACACTGATGAAGAAGACGAGAACACACAGTTTCCTTTTTTTTTAATATTGAACAAACTTAATGTGTGTGTGTGCGTGTGAAGGTTTAAACTATTATAATGTTTTGCCTCAGGTGTTGGCCGACCATTGTTCCCAGTTAATGAATCTAGTATGGATGCACAGGAGCTTTGTGTGTGTGTGTGTGTGTGTGTGTGTGTGTGTGTGTGTGTGTAGTGGAGGTAACATCCCTGGCAGCAACAAAGATCTTATCTCAGCCTTTGTCCAGCCAGCTAAAAGGTGTGTGTGTGTGTGTGTGTGTGTGTGTTTACATCAGACTGTGTCCACTCTCATGCCGATAAATCAGAAATCTTTGTTTACATGTCGGATCCTTCCTTCCACACGCAGACGACATCATTGCTCACGATTCGTTCACACGCACGAGGAACACGGGACACGACACCATGACACACGCTGCAGAGGCAGAAATCCACACGTCAAGGAAACAGAAACACAAGTTGTTGTTGTCTGCTCAATACGTGCGTCTGTGTATGTGTGTGTGTGTGTGTGTGTTTGTGTGTAGTTTTGCACGCGTGTCCCTGCACGATTCCCCCCCGAGCCCCTGAAGAGAAACCCCAGATCTCTTTATCACTGATCTGTGATGAAGTGAACAGCGAACCTCCAGGAAGACGCCATTAGAAGCTAAGACGGGGGCGTTTGAGGTCACACCTGTCCATCCTAAATGGATCCATCCTTCCCATCAACCCCCTGTGATTATTAATCACCTCCACAGAAGCTGCACACACACACACACACACACACACACACACAGAGACACACACTTGCGTTGTGTTTCAGGAGAACAGGTTGAAGGATGGACGGGGGGGGGGGTGGTTGTCTAAACAAGACAGTGAATGAAGAGGGGAAGACGTTAATGTGCGGAAGTTCACTGTGGTGTTGTGTGTGTGTGTGTGTGTGTGCGAACGCATCAGTGTGTGTGTTTGTTCTCTTCCAGCTCTTTGTTTTGAGGAACAATTGGAGATTCGAGAGTTAAAACATTTTAATAAAGATAAAACATTTCCAACAGAATCTGTGTGATCTGTGTGTCGCTGCTGGTCAGACACCTGATGAGTGCTCTACCAGTGTGTGTGTGTGTGTGTGTGTGTGTGTGTATGTGTGTGTGTGTGTGTGTGTGTGTGTGTGTGTGTGCTCAGGGCTGAGGTGTGCTGTCCCTCCATTCTTATGTTAACATGGATTACTGCTGTGTCCTCCCTGCTGACAGTCCATTGTAGAACCCAATCCGCTCAGTGGGGTTGTGTCTACACCACCCAGCAGGAGTGACTGGATGTGTGTGTGTGTGTGTGTGTGTGTGTGTGTGTGTGTGTGTTACCTGGCTGGTGTCTGACACTGATGTTGCCGACACAAAATGCGTGTGCAGAGTTTATGAAACTGAGTGATGAGGAAATAGAAAGAACAAACTGAAATTTAACTTTAAAACAGACAAAGTGACGCAACAAGAAAATGATGAAAGATATAAAAGTGTGAGAACAAATCGACAGAGGTTTTCTTATTAATGGATGAGAAGATGAAAACAGTCTGAAAGGAAAGAAAATCAAGTTTCCATTAGAGTAAAGAAAAACAATTTGCTGAGATTCTAAAAAATGAAATATGAGTGAAGTGAAAACCTGGTCTCAATCTGTTTTTAAATAAAGTTCTAACATGAGTTATGTCTCAGTTAAACAGTAATTTGATCAATATTTAAAAGCATTTCACAGGAAACAGCAGAGGACACATTCAGCCATAGATGTGGACGAGGATGAGTCAGGACCAGCCTGTGGGACGTGGACGGCTGAAAGATGAAGGAGACGTCCCCTGATGTGGCTGCTAGGTCATTTTCTTATATTCCACATATCTGGTTTAACTCTGGGAAACCTGCATATCCAAATTATTATTTTATACAGATTCTGATGTCAGAAAACAGGTAGAACCATGAAATACAAGGACTGAATAATAAGTTTGTTATTATTAGAACTTGTGTTCTAGAGAAGAGGTTTAAACTTTTTACTGTTGTTGATCCTGAAACAACTTGAAAACATGTCGTGGACGTATGGTGTCTGATTTAATCCAGTGTGGTCAAAGAGGAGATGAATGAGAAATATCAGGAGAGAGAGAAGCAGAGGAGGTGAAACTCTCTCTCTCTCCCCCCCCCCCCCCCCCTGTCTGTTTTATGAGTGTGTGTCTCTGTTCTGTTTACATGTTAAAAGCTCTTTAATAAGAAGCTGCGGGGGAAGCAGGCAGACGGGAACCTTTCATCTCAACCTGTCCTGTCACACCCAGGGGTGGGGGGACCTTATTTATGGCTGCACGCAGGTTGGTTGTTTGTGTGGAGCACTCACGCAGTCGTCTAATTCAGACTGGAGACTCCAGAGCAGTAATCTATTACAGATTACTGATTACCTGCTGGTAGGAACACAAGAGGAGAAATGGAGATCTGCACGATTCGTTCATTTGCTGGTGCTTCGGTGGATTTATTCTTTCACTCACTGACTCGTTTATTAAATATTCGATTCCTTCACTCACACATTTTCAGTTATTGTTACGAAACTATTTAGAACTCGATCCTCCTCAGAGAAAAACCACACGACCACGTTTTCATTTGAAAACACACAACTCTGCTGCGAGACACAACTCTGGAGTTTTAGAGACGCTTCAACGGAGAAGTTTGAAAACTCTGCTGATTTCAAACTGAGGTTATGTGTCGGCTGTTCACTGTTTCTGAAACAACATGTGGAGGAAACCAGATGTTTGCTGAATGATATTTTTATACCAACACTCTCATGCCCAGTGTGTGTGAGTGGTCACGTGATACATGTGTTGAAGGTGTGTGAGTATGGATGGAGATGAAAACTGATAACGAGACAAAACTGATTCTGAATTTGAATCCTTTTAGAATGTAGAGATCAACAAAACACTGGGATTCCCTCTGTTGAATTGTGTGTGTGTATGTGTGTGTGTGTGTGTCTGTGTGTGTGTCTGTGTGTGTCCACATCAGATGCCAACCCTCCACGATTTACGACCCCGGACCTTCACCTGTCAGGCCCCCCCTGCCGCTCCGTCTCCGAGCCGGGTGGAGCTCCTCAGCGGCACAGCACACGTAATCAGATTAAAGTAATCTGATTACAACAACTGGAAGCTGTCAGCTTTAACTGTTAAAACAACAAGAGCCGCTTCCTTCACCATTGTGTTGTCCTGGTTCACACTAACACCGCCTCGGTACACACTGACATTGTGTGAGTACACAGGGAAACTGTACCTGCAGGTTGAGAACAGGAACACACTCAGACACACACAATAACACCAAACTGTGTGATTAGGAAGTAATAACCTTATTATAGCATGATGACTTTCATACACTTTGAGGTTTTATGAAGAACAAAGGTCACTGCAGCTTCCTGACAAACTGGGGAAACAATGAATTTCCACTGGAAACACTGAGACACCAGAGATTTAGTTAACTTGCAGTTTATCAAGATGTGTTCATGTGTTTATTAACTCACCTCATGGAGGACACGCTGAACTGGGGGGAAACCAGTGCAGACAGGTTCATACACGAGGACCAACCTGCACCTGACTTCATACTGGGACGGACTCTTTTCTGTCTTTATGAAAGCAAACACTCAGGACATTGTTTAAGCGGTTCTATATTTAGCTGTAAAGACAGGATGTGATGATCAGCGACTTCCAGCAGGAAGAAGGTCAACTTCTAGAACTGTGTTTAAAAACATATAAATCAATTTAAACCAGACTGCATCTTAGAAATATTGTTTTTTATTACAAAGCAGTAAAAGCTGATGAGCCTCTTCTGAAAATGAATGTTCCTCTTGTGATTCTAGTCTCAACTGGAACCAGTAAACCTGCAGTTACCAGTTCATCACCAGTTTCTCATTAGTTTATTAAGCATGTACTGAGGATGATGGTGACTGAGGGATAAACACATGACAGACAACACGTTTTGTTCACCACTGTGGAATGAACTCAGTGGTTAAACTGACTAACACTTGTTCACAAGCTGATCTGGAAACAGTCCTCTGTGGCCGGGCTGCGACCAATCAGCTGACAGAGCTTCACACGCTCAGGTCACCACTTCCTGATTCTCTCTGAGAACACGTCCAACGTCCCTCGGCTGTGATTCAACACAGGATCAATCAGAGATGAGTGATTATCTGAGATCGGTCATCAGAACCCAATCAGCAGGTCGATGTGGAGAAATGACCACGTGGGAATCAGATGATATTAAATGTGACCTCACGTGTCGCTGGTCATGTGATGATCCAGCTGCTGTTGACACATAAACAACATCACATCATTTACAAATATTATTCAACATCAACAAAACTGTTTTTTCCAGAAGTGACCTTGAGTGAAGCGTTGTCCTCCTGCGACTAAAGAGCAACTTGAATATGATCTGAGTTGTGTTGTCTTCACGTGTCACAAGTGACACACAACGTGCACGAACATGCACGTGTGGACATTTGTCTTTTTTTGTCCTCGGACACTTTCCCGTTCTGATCCGAGGCCGCGGAGCGACGAGCTGCTCGCACACTTTCCCTTGTGAGGCGACTCTGAACTGTTCACCTGGCTGTCACACAGAGACACACAGAGACACACACACAGACACACACACACGCACACAGAGACACACAGAGACACACACACATGCAGAGACAAAGACACGTAACGTAGACCACCTGCTCTGAACCATCACAGACAGAGACACACAACCTGCTGTAAATCTTCCCTGACAGAACACACACACACTCACAGACACACCCACACACACACACACATACACACACACACACACACACACACACACACACACACACACACACACACACACACACACACACAGACCAAGGACTGTAGATCTTCTCTTTTCTGTCGTTCAGAGTTTCCCTCTTAAAGTTGCAGTGAAATGAAAGAACACATGTAACTTGTGCAAAACAACAATGTTACACAAACACACACAGAACCAGAGGAAACTCATCATATAGCTGATTATCTGATTGTTCCAGAATTCACCAGAGTTGAGGAAGCAAACGTTTCATTCCCCTTCTCACTCAGACACATTCTGACTTCCAGGTTTTTCACTTTTCCCAAACTGTGATGTGTGTAGTGGTTGTGTGGCCCTGTGGCGTTGTTACTGTCACTCCAAACGTGTTGTGATTGACAGCTGACCCCCCCCACCCCCCATCCATCCCCTGCAGTGTTTTCCTCTCCCTCTGTGGTCCTGCAGCACCCGACAAACTCTTCCTCACACTGGAAACGCTCATCGCTCGTCATTTCTCAATGTTCTTCTTCCACAGGTTGTGTTTGTGCATTTTGTCTTTGGACAAGCGAGAAATGGGGAAATAGAAAAGAGGAAGAACCAGTGGACGATGCACGACGAGTCAATCTGTGTGTTTGCTTTGATTCTGTAACTTCATTTGATTTTAAACTTCATTAACCACAAAGCAGCTGATCGATACGTTCTCAGACGACTGCACAGACGCACAAAACCACCAGTTTGTCACCAGTTAGTGTCGCTGGATTCCTGACTGTGAAAACATGAGCACAGCAACTCTGTTAGGTCCCATCACACACAGACACACACTCAAACACACACACACACACAGGAGTTGACAACGACACCAAAGTGGCACGCTGTGGAGCCTGCTGTGGCCGGCCGGGTGGCCTGACGGCTACACTGAGGCTCTCATGACCGAGGTGACACTTCTGATCCCAGCAGGGCGGAGAGCTGCACAACCCTCTGAGTGGGAGGTGCTGATTTGAAGGAGAGCGCCATCTACGGCTGGAGAAACACACTGCACCTCTGACACAGACCATATTCTGTTATTAATGACCAATCTGACGCAGACACCGAAAGCAAAAAGGATTTATTCTACTACTTCTGTGTCATTTGTTTCATATTTTTCAGGTTTTGAATGATTATTTATTTATTTTCTTCAAATTAAATTAATTATTGTTGGGTTTCCGTCTGTATGACGTTTGGACGAGGACGTTTTTAAATGGATAGTATAGAAATACCTGTTTAAAGAAATGTCTGTGGACTAAATGGTCTGTTGATTTCTTATTCAAGTAAATAGTTCTTAAACACTTTCCACAGATATTAAAAATCGTATTATAATTGATTCTTTTTAAGCCTCGAGGCTCCTGAAGTCAACATCGACTTCTCAAGGACTGAAAAAACATTTCAACCTGAAGATTTATGATGAAACTTAAAACCTTTCCTTCGCACGCAGATCTATACAGGCAAATTAAAGAGCACCCGATGATACCCACACCCCCAGTTGAATAAATGAAAGAAATTTAAAACGGCCCTTTGTCTGGACTCCACGTGGAATGTGGCCTCGGCAGGGACCAAATGTCGCGGCGATAATCGGCCCTGAAAGTGGTGCCGCATGTCGTCGGCCTTAAAGAGCCGGGGTGTAAATCTTCAGCCGGCTCATCTCTCTTCCCCCCCCGCGGCCGACAACTGTGCTCCAATCTGACGGAGAGCTCGGCCTGTGCTGACATTCCTCACATTGTTGAGATGGAAAAGGTATAGTGTGCGCTGTCTAAATACACACACACACACGCACACAGACACACACACACGTGGCCCTCTGCTTGTCTTGCTGTTCCACCTGGGGTCTCCTGCAGCCTTGAGGGGCTTAAGGAGCAGAAACACACACCCTCGCTTTAAAATAGCCGCCGTCTTCCCCCTGTCCGTGTCCCTGTCTGTGTTTTGATAAGGCGTGTGTCCAAGATGTCCCCACTCACACACACACTCCCTCTAATCCCCCACAAGGTGTGGAGCGGCGGCCTGAACAAGCACCGTGTGGAGGGGCCAGCGTCCAGCCTGTGGCTGCAGGAATGTCAGGATGTCATTTACAGTAGAACACACGCACACACACACACAGACACACACACAGACACACACACAGACACGCACAGAGCAACCTGAACCAGCATTGTCCTGCTGCGGTGACAAGACACTGACAGCTGCCGAGAAAATAAGAGGAAGGAGAAGAGGAGGAGAGAGGGATGGAGAGAAGAACAGAGGAAGAGGTGAAACCGGAGCCGCTCGCTGATTCAACTCCAATTTAGGAAATGGACCGAGGGAGAAGACACAGGATACATTTATGGAAACTATTGTTAGTGTAGAGGAAGATTAGAGATCGTACATCAACTTCACGAGGGCGTCTTGAAAAGTTTCTCGAGAAGTGACGACTGGATCGTAATAAAAAAACATTTCCCTGAAACAATGGTTTTAAGCTTCTGGGACTTTTACATTTTCCATGTTTCATAAGGAAAAGCAAGAACGAGAATATAATTCAAACCAACTTCAGGAAACGACGCGTGAACCTGAGACTCGGAGACAGATGCAGTTTGTTGAAGACGTCTGGACCGAGGCTGAGATGTAAAGTTTCCATCGCTGAATCATCAGTAGGTTCAAAGTGACTCAGCATCTTTACTGCACATTTCAATAAACTCCAGTGATGAGTCTGACCAAAGAACGAATATGGAATGGGAGTGGGCGTCCCGGGGGAGAGTTAGAGACGGAGAGAAGGAGTGAGGGAGGCTTAGAGAAAGAGAGAGGGGGATTAAAGATGGAGAGGGGTGAGGAAGGATTAGAGAAGGAGGACGAAGGAGTTGAGTTTCACAGCTCGAGGTGTCGGCCGTGAATATTTAATGTCGGACTTTTCTCTTGTTTCCTTTCACATTAATTTACTCATCTGCTCTTATTTCACTCCGCCCCGCGGGTCAGTTTACACCGAGGCTGTCGGAGCGGCTGATCCTGGACCAGATAAAGAAACCCAGCGAGGACGTCAGATGGTTTTATCTGTTGCGTTTCGGAACCAGAATAAAATCTTCACTGGTCCATCCTCTCCCAGTTTGATTCAAAGATGAATCCTCTAATTGAAGCAGCTTGGAACCTGTGACCCTTCAGGACTTTCTGATCCACATCAGGGGACTGGAACTTGATCTGTTCTCATCACCTGAGCTCCTGATGTGTGATCTCATGGACTCACTCTGACGTTCTCCACACACTTCAGAAGAAGGTCAGAGGAAGAAACTGAGTCTTTATTTAAGGTCAATCTCCGGACTTCAGAAAAAAACTAAAACAAGTAAAGACACAGACAGAGGGACGCTGGCTCTGAATCACAAAGCAGGTTCAACATGTGTTCTAGACCGAGGAGGAGAAGTCTGCAGATCCTCCACAGGTTAGAATCTGTTGTTGTAGCAGCTTCACGTCCAGTTCTGTTGTTTCACTTTGTGCCTCAGGGAGACCATGCAAAACACACACACACACACACACACACACACAGACACACACTAACACACAGTTGAAGAGGATCTTTGTGGGGACACAGGCCTGTATCTCATGTGAAATCAACTATGAGCTGAGTGAAGACTGAGGCATGCTACACTTTGAAGTCCCTCTTACACACACATACACACACACACACACAATATGAACATGTGTATGTCACACACACACACACACACACACACACGCACACAGACTAAAAAGAGTATTAGATGTGTTCATGTGTGCACGTTCTGTTTGCATAAATAAAATCCAGACTTTCCCAAACATGGACGCTCAGATCAGTGGCAGTTGTATGTGTGTGTTTGTGTGTGTGTGTGTGTGTCTGTGTGTGTGTGTGTGTGTGAATCTTCAGTTCCTCATGTTACACCGAAGTCTTTTATCTGTGACCCAGTGAGAGGGAGAGTATTGGGAGCATCTTCTTGGTAACAGACATAAAAGATGTCATGATGACAGAGGACTGTGTGTGTCTGTGTGTGTGTGTCTGTCTTTATGTGTGTGTGTGTTACATTCAGTCTTTTGAACGTTAATAAATACAGAGAGTGATTGTTTGTGTCTTTCACACAAAGAAGAGTACGGTGGCCCAGAGGCACAAATGAATGAGAACCGGTTTTCTTCAGGTTCAAATCGACTCTTTGCATTGATCAGATTTCTTCATCAACATGTTTATGAGGAAGTTAGTTTCCATGTTTTGATCAGAAGATGAATTTTGATCCTCACAGATTTCTCCCTTGTGATTTTTGGTCGTGTCACCAGGTCTGAAGTGAACTCTGTCCACGTGTGCATCAGTTCAAACAGGTCGGTCACAAACAAGCGTCTGTGTGGCTTTCAGTTCCCTGCTCGGGACGGGGGACACGTGCACACTCACACACCCACACACACACAAACACACACAAAAAAACATACATTGAGCAACACAACTTTCAGCTGTTTCTCAGTAACAGACGCTTCTCACACAAACACATGTAAACACAGACTGTGTGTGGGTTTAATGCTGCGGCTGTGTTGACTCAATAACTGATGTGTAACTGCATTTCAGCTTTTACACCTGATGCACATTTCATTACTTATTTATATGTGTGATAAGTGTAAAACTATATTTCTTACACGGTGTGTGTGTGTGTGTGTGTGTGTGTGTGTGTGTGTGCCGGCTTGTGGGCATGTTTGGTGACTACAAAATGAATGTGCACAATAAGGACGTCAGTGGTAAATTTGGTTCTTTCCACTTCTATATATTAGTCAGTCTGACCCCTGGAAAAGACAGAAGTGTGTTTATATATCGCTGTGTGTGTGTGTGTGTGTTTGTGTGTGTGTGTGTGTGTGTCTGTGTGCGTGTGCGTGCTCTTGTTTGTATTTATTAGTCACCATCTGACCGTCGGCGCTCGGCTCAGACTCGTCTGCGATCAGTCACCAGAGGAACATACGAGTGAAAAACTCCAAATGTCGACATGGGCAGTTTGTTTGATCCGTCATCCGCAGACAGAGAGGATGATGGGAAAATTCCTGAGAGCTCTGCAGAATAATTATGAGTCACAGCTCAAATTAAACGTAATTAAAAGTTGTGTCAGATGTCTGAGAAGTTTGATTAAAGTGGGTCAGAAATCAGGGAAATGTTCTGCAGTTTTTATTCAAGTCAAAGGAATATTTCAACGACAGTAAAAAGAGTTTGTTCATTATTTGCATCATCAGAAATATTCAAACGTTTTAAATATGAGAAGAAATGAGAAACCTGTAGTTTAATTTGGTTTTAGCAACTGACAAGAATTACATTTAATAAGGTTAATATGATCACATGACTAGAATAAAGAAAGTCAGTGTAAAGGGAGTTTGTGCACAGAGAAGCTAAAGAGCTAAAGTCTGATTAGCTCCATCAAACTGAATTGTGTGTTTATAATCTGTGGTTGTAGTCGATATTTGACTCAAAGCAACGGAAGCGTCACCGGCCGGATGTTGTGTCTGGAGCAGAGACATCATCAGGTGGAGAAGGATCAACTCCCGGAGTTTTGTGTTGTGACGAACGTTTGTGCGATGTTTGTGCAACATCTAATGAAAACAAACTCCACCAGCTGTTTGTGTGTTTAACATCCAGAGTTAAACCTGGAGTGAGCTTGATAACCACCGAGCAACTCATCACAGACACATGGAGGCAAAGAAGCAAACACATTTATTCAATTCCATTTGTTACGTGTGGCCAGGAGGTGGGGCTCTGTGTGAGAATGTGTGTGTGTGTTTGTGCCTCTCTCCACCTTTCTCTCTCTCTCCACGCAGCCAGTCCTCAGGTGAGACTCATCACCTCGTCAGCTGGAGCTGACTTAAGGAGGCTGTGAATTTCTTTCTCGCTCTCTATTCTTCCATGCAGGTGAACGGGTGAGGAGACCGAGGCTCCGGTTTCCCCCATGCCAGAAGTCCTTTTGAGTTTTTGTTATGTTGGTAGTTGGTTCGGGGGTTCCCGGTAGTCCTGTTTTCGGATAACCTTTTTCTTTCATTTAGGTAGTGGGTTATTTAGGCAGACTTAGTTCGGGGGGTGAACACTGACTTCGACGGCCGATGGCTGGCTCAGTGTTCCCCTCTCTTTTGTTTGTTTTGGCCGGGAACCTCCAACCCTTTTGGTTTGTTGCCTTTCTAAATATTTGTTTGTTTCAACCAATAAACATTTGTTATTATTTAGTGGCAACAGTTGTGTCTGATTCGTTTATTTGATGTGTTCCGGGCCTCACGAGCCATTTCTTATAGGTCCGTAACATATTTGGGGGCTCGTCCGGGATCACATGTTGGGTCTTCAGTGTTTCTGTTGATTCCAACTGTGAGTGCCGTGTCTATTGTGATAGGCTGTGTCTAGTTGATTTTGTGGTGTGACTTGGTCGTCACTGACAGAGTTTGTTGGCTTGGACTTCCTAGTGTGGTTGCCAGTGTTTTTTTTCGGCCGGCACGTTTGTGCACCATGGTTTTCTTTTTGGTGCTGCTGTGTTTTGCCCTCTTGGGTGGTATTTTTGAGGGAGTAGGTTGGTGAGCGGTCTGTTTTTTTTTGTTTTTTTTCCTCTCGCCCTGGTCTGATCAGTGTGGCCAGTCTCATCATGGCGTTTAGTGCTGAGGAGTTTGTTGCTCATCCGACGATGGAGCAGTTCTGTTCTTGCACTAAAGAGCAGTTAATTTCTCTGGCCAGTTTTCTTAAAGTTACGGTGACTAAGCAGATGAAGAAGCAGGCTATAAAAACTGAGCTGCTGTCTGTGTTGTATAAAGAGGGTCTTTTGAGTGAAGCGGTCATGAAGGGGGTGGAGTCACGGTCAGATGTGGATGAAGCGGCTCGTCTCAGGGGATTGGAGCTGCAGATTGAGTTGCGCCGTCTGGATCTGAGGGAGAAGGAGCTGTTGGGTGAACTGGAGGTGCGGAAGCTGGAGGAAGAGACAAAGAGGCAGGTGCGTCTGAAGGAGCTGAAGTTACAGCATGCACCTCCTTCTCCTCCCCCTCCTGCCGCCAGTGGTTTTGATATAGGTAGATGCATCCGTTTCGTTCCGTCTTTTAATGATAAAGATGTTGACAAATATTTCACCCTGTTTGAACGTGTAGCTGAGACCCTGGAGTGGCCTAGGCAGTTTTGGCCGTTGCTTTTACAATGTGTGTTCACGGGAAAGGCCCAGGATGCCTACGCGTCTTTGGAGTCTGGTATGAGCCTGAATTATGATCATGTCAAAGAGGCGGTGCTGAGGGCCTACGAGTTAGTGCCCGAGGCATATCGCCAGAGGTACCGTCGTCTCAAGAAGTCGTATGAGAAGACATACGTGGAGTTTGGTCATGAGAAGGGAGTGTTATTTGATCGTTGGTGTCGCTCTATGAAGGTTTCTGATTTCGCTGGCTTGCGTGAGTTGATGTTGCTGGAAGACTTTAAGAATTGTTTGCCTGAACGAATTGTGACACACATTAATGACCGTAACGTGCTAGAAATTTCTAGGGCTGCGGTACTTGCTGATGAATACGTTTTGACTCATAGGGACAGTTATGATAAGCCACAGTCCTCCCTGGGTCGCAGCTTCTCTGCGCCCAGGCCCCCTGTGACGCAGAAGGAGAGTGGAGGGGGTAAGGAGAGTGACAGGGTTTGTTCGTTTTGCAAGAAGCGTGGCCATACAGTTAATTACTGTTTTGCTTTGAACAAAAGGGACAAGCCTCCTAAAGCTGTTAATTTGTTAAAAACCGAAAGCTCATTGAGTCAGTCTCCTAGTGCTCCCAGTTCATCTCTCTCACGCTCTCATCCTGGGCAGTCTCGGGAGCTTGATGGTTGTGTTTCGCATCTGCCTCCGTCTCAGGGTGAGGATGTGGTCCGTTTGATTGGTTCACATATGTCACTGTTCTCTGATGTGCCCTCTCAGACCCAGGTGCTGCAACATGATGTTGAAGTAGGAGATTCGTTTCCGATTAAACAACATGCCTACAGAGTTAATCCAGAAAAACGTGGTCATTCGGCATGTGAAGGGGCGGGACAACGTCCTGGCCGACACGTTGTCACGGTGTTAGGTCTTGTGAATGTGTTGTTTTTTTTTTCCTTCCTCCCTGGTCTTCACGTTTGCCCCCGGCTATTCACAAGCTCTGGGTGGGGGTGTTACGTGTGGCCAGGAGGTGGGGCTCTGTGTGAGAATGTGTGTGTGTGTTTGTGCCTCTCTCCACCTTTCTCTCTCTCTCCACGCAGCCAGTCCTCAGGTGAGACTCATCACCTCGTCAGCTGGAGCTGACTTAAGGAGGCTGTGAATTTCTTTCTCGCTCTCTATTCTTCCATGCAGGTGAACGGGTGAGGAGACCGAGGCTCCGGTTTCCCCCATGCCGGAAGTCCTTTTGAGTTTTTGTTATGTTGGTAGTTGGTTCGGGGGTTCCCGGTAGTCCTGTTTTCGGATAACCTTTTTCTTTCATTTAGGTAGTGGGTTATTTAGGCAGACTTAGTTCGGGGGTGAACACTGACTTCGACGGCCGATGGCTGGCTCAGTGTTCCCCTCTCTTTTGTTTGTTTTGGCCGGGAACCTCCAACCCTTTTGGTTTGTTGCCTTTCTAAATATTTGTTTGTTTCAACCAATAAACATTTGTTATTATTTAGTGGCAACAGTTGTGTCTGATTCGTTTATTTGATGTGTTCCGGGCCTCACGAGCCATTTCTTATAGGTCCGTAACACCATTCCAACCAGTTTGTTTCTCCGATATTTCCACTCTGATTCATTTGAGCTGAATTTAATGTTGTATACGTTTTTATAATGGAGTCAAATTAAGGAACAAAGGAGACGAGGGAGAAACAGGAGCTTCAGCTTCCGACCGACACGCCCTCTCACATCTACGCCTCCACGCTTTACTGGAGACGCTGACCACAACAGATGGGACCCCCCCCAACACACACACACACACACAAACCCACACACACACGTACACACGCACACACACACAAACCCACACACACACACACACACACACACACTAACGATGCCAGCACATGTTACCTCTTTTTGAATCGCTTTAGACCCTCATTGCCAAAGTCAGTTAGTGTGTCTGAGTAGATTAATCAGCTCTGTACACACACACACACACACACACACACACGCACACACACGCACACGCTCTTACATAAGCCCTATTGTTCTGATTGGTCACGGAACTGGAACGTGGACCAGCAGCATGTCCTCTCTCTGTGTTTGTTATTGTTTGTGCGCACCGACCTTCCCACCGTGAGCCGGTGACGTGTTTGCCGACGTCATCACGGGACTTGAACTTCATGTCACTGTGGTGGAGGTGGAGCGTCCGGAGGAGGAAGTGGGATTAATGGAGCAAAAAAAAAAAAAAAATGAAACGCACATGTGACGGTGAGGCCATTAAAGTGGATATAAATAACTGCAGCCACGTTTTAAAGAAAGAGCTTTGAAGCTTTGGTCCGATATGAAAACCTGCCTCTCGTTACGATGCAGGTGCAGATGGAGGAGTCGACGTTTTGAATTCAACTTCATGTTCATTGTTTTATTCACATGTGACGTTGGGGCTGAACTGCACAGTTTGTGATCACAATTATAAAAACACTCATGTTTAACTTAGAGGTTTTACTTTAGGCTCTTTACTATTTGACCTTTTTCTTTAACACCTTTTTTTCCAACATCACCGGAAAAAAATAAAATGTGGAGGAGGCAATGTCAATAAAAAAACTCAAATAAAAAAGGATAAAGTGTTTTTCACAGATGCAAAAAGGAAAATTGGATCTGTATATTATCTGGAGTTCATCTCTCAGATCTGAAGAAGCAGCAGGAGATGATGTTTAGATTCTGCTGTGGGAAAAAGAGCTTGAAGCTGAATTCATTCTAAATTTCTCTGCTCGTCTTTCAACATGTTTGTGACTCAGAAATCCACATTTCTTCACAGATGCTTTGTCTCATACAGTAATTATATCATCTGTCAGCTGCATCAGTAGAGAACCCATGAAGTTGATCACTGTGACAGACGTGTGGACACTTCACCTCCGTCCTGAAGCAACATCCTGTTTCCACCGAGACACGGAGGAAATATCAAGAAATACAGATTCATTATGACTTCAGTCGAAATTCACAGGAATCAATGTGCAGTGTTTCACTCACCGTTATTCAGACATGTTGCATAACACGATTATTATATATATATATATATATATTATTATGTATCATTATAGGTCTAATGAAGCTCCATTAAAAGAACCTCTGCCCACGTTTTGCAGGCACCACGCTGAGCTGGTTTTAATCAGGTTTAGCAGCCGCAGCCTGTAAAGTGGCTCGCTCGCAGTGAAAGGGCTCAGTCAGCACTCAGACCACACACACACACACACACACACACACACACACACCCTGACTTCCTCTGTTCGGGCCTTGTCTCTCTCTCTGTGTCTGAAGGAACGAGCGTAAACATTCACTTTCAACACACTTTCACTTCGTCTTCCCACCCCGATGAGCAGAGATGGAGGGAGCATGTGAAAGAGGAATAAAGAGAAGAGACACAACAACATCACTTTTTATTTTGCCCCTGGTTGAAATAAATAATAATAAAACCCGTGTGAACTTACATGTGAGTTAGGTTCTGCAGCTTTCTGTGTATTTCCATTGATTCTTCACTTCCTGTGACGGGGGGGTGATATAAGTCTGGAATGATGAGTCACATTTGGACATTGTATGAAACTTTTGACCAACCTCTTGTGTCTAAATATCAATATTCAGTTCATACAATATGATTTTCATCTAGGTCACACGTGTGAATGTAAATGTCTGAGAGAGAGAGAGAGAGTGTGCAGAGAGTCAGGAGAAGTCGATGTGAGATCACAGCAGGGGATCCTCCGCTGAGGTCACGGCGAGCGAGCGGGGGGGGGGCTGATCACGCCTCTAACACGAGACAGACGGTTACATGCAGCGTCGTGAAACACGTAGAAGACCTGGAAGAAGACGTGTGGAGGGTTTGTGGTGTGGTTGCATCCTTCTCTCTTTTTCAATAGTCCAGAAACTGTAACTGCAGGTTTCCACTTGGAGTCACAATCAGCTTTTAAAACCCGGGAGCTGCAGGAAAAGTTCTGGAAAATGTTCCGGAGCGACTGACTCTGACATTGTGCTGGTCTGAAATCAGTTCTCTCATCACATCTTTAGGTGGAATCCACTCTGAGGGACATCAGCTGTGTGACTGTGTCCAGCCCACGTGCAGCAGGACGACAGGACCCCACACTCTGAAACGACAAAATGACAGTGCAGGGCATCAAACCCACGGGAGACTATACATACGAGTACAAATATACATCCAGAGGAGCAAGGCAGTGCGGTCGGTAAACAGTCAGAGGAACAATGAGAGTGGAGCCGTGACTGGAACAGGCAACCACACAATGAGATCCACACAATGAGATCCATATGTGAGCAGGCCAACCCGCCGCTCACCATCAGAGACCAGAGCAGAGCAAAGTGTTGATTTCATCATCAGGAACGTTTCTTACACATTTTATTGTTTTCTAACTCGTGCAGAGAAAATTCTGTGAGCTCTTATTTTGAGTTAGAACAATGTTCAGTGTTTCCTGTTGGTGCCGGAGTTTCTCTCAGTTAGAAAATCCTCAAACAAGACTCAAAGGTTCAAAACATCCAAACGATAAATAAATAATCTCCTCTTATTATTTGATTGAATCTAATTTCTGAGAACTACAGACGCCACTGGAGTCTGTGTGTAAACCCGACTGACAACGTGAAAACACTCGTTATGTAAAGACCTTTAATGTTGGAAAACTGCTGAGGAGAGAAAAGTAGAGGAAGTTAATGAACAGAATCTATATCTGATGATTTGAACCTAATTGAAAAAGCTGGATTACAGTCGACCTCACACGGTGGCTCAAAGGACCAGAACTTTAAAAACTAAAATTCATGTTATACAAGATAAAGAGTTTCTCTTGTCTCGAGTCTTGAGTCATGTCAGTGGGAGGATTTTAATGAAGCACAAGAGGAACATCAACACAGAGGTTCCAAGAAAGTCACCTTCTGTAGAGTTTGTTTCAAAGTTCAGACTGAAGAAGAAACAGAAACTTTTCTCTTCCAGCGCTTTTAAAAATTTTAACTTTCTATATTTTCATGTATTTATTTATTTATTTCCTTTTTTCTCTGACATTAGGACATGTTTAGGTTTTCATCCCGATTGCATGTGAAGCACTTTGACCGGTCTGAGGGGAAGTGACCCACAAACATTATGCAAAAGTGAAATGTGTTGATTGCAGCTCCGTGTGGCTGCAGGTTGGCCAACAGTGTGTTGAAAGTGAATGAAGACACAGCAGAGATGTGTGAAGGGCTACACACACACACACACACACACACACACAGACCCCACTTACACAAACGTCGTTCGGCCACTCACAGGAAACGGTTCCGTGAGAAGAAGGAGGAACTATTTTCAGTGACGTTATTCTCACGCAGACAAACTGAAATAACTCGTGTTTCTTCTTTCGGGGCCTTTTCCTCCCCCTCACACTCAGTCCTCCTCAAAGTGCCACAGAAAGCAGAAGTGTTTTTCAAGGAGGCGTCAGTGACTCAACGTCTGTCGGTGCTGTCGAACATTTAGTCAGTGACCGATCATCTTATTTTCAAACTGGTACTTCTGCTGCTTCTCTGGAAAAACTCTAAACCACAGAAGATGAATATTGCATGAAAAACATTCTGCATGTTTCAGATGGTGATCGGTCTCATCTGTGCACCGGCTCATTAATGCTCGGCTAATTTTGCTAACTGCGCTAAACGCCAAAGTGATGTTAATCCCTGGTTAATGAGTCACTGATACGGCGAAGGCCTGATCTGCTAACTGCTAATCGAGCTAAATGCCGGAGTCATGCTAATCTGTGGGCGATGAGTCATTAGGGCGGCTTACGCCTTCGCTAGCTGCTAATTGAGCGAGATGCTGAATTCATTGTAATCCTCACTGAGGAGTGTTAATGAGTCATCGTGAGACGCTTCACACAAACAGCTTGAGTAAGAAATTCTCCTGCAGCTGCTGAGTGTGTGTGTGTGTGTGTGTGTGTGTGACATAGTCTTAGTTTGTATGTGTGTGTGTGTGTGTGTGTGTGTGACATAGTCTCAGTTTGTATGTGTGTGTGTGTGTGTGTGTGACATAGTCTCAGTTTGTATGTGTGTGTGTGTGTGTGAGATAGTCTTAGTTTGTATGTGTGTGTGTGTGTGTGTGTGTGTGTGTGTGAGATAGTCTTAGTTTGTATGTGTGTGTGTGTGTGTGTGTGTGTGTGTGTGAGATAGTCTTAGTTTGTATGTGTGTGTGTGTGTGACATAGTCTCAGTTTGTATGTGTGTGTGTGTGTGTGTGTGTGTGTGAGATAGTCTTAGTTTGTATGTGTGTGTGTGTGTGTGTGTGTGAGATAGTCTTAGTTTGTATGTGTGTGTGTGTGTGTGTGTGTGTGTGAGATAGTCTTAGTTTGTATGTGTGTGTGTGTGTGTGTGTGTGTGTGTGTGACATAGTCTCAGTTTGTATGTGTGTGTGTGTGTGTGTGTGACATAGTCTCAGTTTGTATGTGTGTGTGTGTGTGTGTGTGTGTGTGAGATAGTCTTAGTTTGTATGTATGTGTTTGTGTGTGTGTGAGATAGTCTTAGTTTGTGTGTGTGTGTGTGTGTGTGTGTGTGTGTGAGATAGTCTTAGTTTGTATGTGTGTGTGTGTGTGTGTGTGTGCGTATAGTTGCAAGTTCTCTTTTTAAATATTTTAGTTTGAGCGTTTTGGTTCGGCTGCACAAATGAAGGGTCTGGAGAATCCTTTATGGCCATAACTGCAGGCGACTGTGTGTGTGTGTGTGTGTGTGTGTGTGTCTGTGTGTGTGTGTGTGGGAGAGAGAATTGAGAAACGATCACCACAGATTACAGGCTTGATCAACATGAGTCACTTACTGATCAGTTCTCGTCAGCTGCAGTGACACTGACGCACTGAAACACACTCGGAGCCTCAGACTCTCATTTTTCCACCGAATCGTTTCATGTGCATTTCAAATCAGGACAGATGTGGAAAAATATAACTGGAAGTTGAGATGCTTCACTTCTGGCAGCTGCCATCTTTACTAGAGGCTGATTTCTGACATGACCTGTGGCTCAAGTTTGAAGAGTTGTGTCCAGACGTTCAACCTTTCACACGTGGACCATGCAGCCGGAGGTTTTCTGTGTTTTCCTATTCAAGACACTTGATGTCTCACTTGCTGTTGACGATGTAGTTACACACTAGTGGACACACACATGTTTAACTACAGGTGACTTCCACACATGGACATTATTGAACAACTTATTTTCACACTCTCAGACGTGATTGGACAATTTTCCTCCAACAAAACACTGAGTCACCGCGTCAGAGGGACTTTCCACTTAGAAAACAGCATGTTCATGTTTCCAGTCTTTAACTCAACAACAGTGCAGCTCACAGCAGAGTGTGAGGAGGCCCGACTGCATCAGTGTTTGTGTGTGTGTGTGTGTGTGTGTGTGCAGCCTGTAAGACGGAGATCTGGGCAGTGACAGTGACTCTGAACAGGCGACATTTTGCAAGTCATCACTGAACCATGTGAGATCGATTTAACGTGTGTGTCCGTGTTGTGATCTGCGTTTCAGAGGACACACAAAAGGCCCTCGACAGTGCTACACACACCACATGTCAGTCTCTCACTACTTTCTCCTTCTTCGGCCTCTCCGGCCGCTGCGGTTGCCAGATAAGACGGGAAAATCCCCCTTAAACGCAACCAGGCCGCTGATGGTAAAATGGCTACCAGACCGGGGAGAGGGACGTGGAGCAGAGGAAGCGGCGTGCGGCTCTTTGATGGCGGTGTCTCCGCGTGTGGCATGTGTACGTCTGTCCGTGAGTGTATATATATGTTTCTGTGTGCGTGTGCCTGCAGCAGTGTGGGTGCACGTGAGCGTGGTGTGTGTGTGTGTGTTTGCACGCCTTGTTGTCTGTCATTCTGCCCGTGAGCGACCGCTGTTTACATACACAGGCCTGAGCAGGGGTGGCACTGTGTGTGTGATGGTGGGGGGGCCGGGGTGTCCGCAGTCATTGGGTTTCAGCGGTTACCCCCCAAACTTTTTATTTTCTGGGAGAAGTGGGCGATCGGTGGAGGGGGCGGGGGGCTGGGGGGGGGGCACACACATTTGAACAGCGCCAGTGTGTGTGTGTGTGTGAGTGTGTGTGTGTGTGTGAGTGTGTGTGTGTGTGAGTGTGTGTGTGTGTCTGTGTGAGTGTGTGTGTGTGTGTGAGTGTGTGTGTGTGTGTGAGTGTGTGTGTGTGTGAGTGTGTGTGTGTGTGTGTGTGAGTGTGTGTGTGTGTGTTTGTGTGCACGTTCTGTTCTTTATGAGCCAGGAACAACCAGGAGGGGAGGAAGTAACGGGTGAGCGCGGGTGAGGAAGTGACTGCCCCCCCCCCCTGTACCCAACATGTACCCCCCCCCCCCCCCCCCCCCTCGACCTCCCCCCTAAAAACACCCTCGCACATCCACCGGAGGGAGTAGGAGGCTGCTGGACCACGGACCACCCAGAGAGACGGACATCGACACATTCAAGATTTAATGAGTGGACGATTTAAAAACAAAAACGGAGAGAGAGAGAAAGAAGATGTAGAAAAGGAAAGAAGGCGGGTGACAGAATAAAAAGAGAAGCAGAACGTCACCACACACACACTTTTCAGAATAAAAGTTTTGTCTCCTCAAGCTGCAGATCCTCAGTCTGTGTTTTGATTGACAGACCAGTGGGGACGATATTTCGCTGCCGCTCCAGACCATCAACCGCCCAGAACAAAGTGGGCGTGGCCTCTTTTTTTTAACTCCATCACACAATCACTTTGAACGAGTGCCGACCTGATGTTCTCACTTTCCTCAAACATGATGTGTGGACCATTGAGTCTGGATATTTTCTAGAGTTTGTGTTTGTCCTGTGAAGCAGCAGCCGGAGAAAGTCTGGATCCGACCAACAGGGACATGAGGGGCGGAGCCTGGGGAGATCAGGACATGACGGATAATCACCGCTGCAGAAATCACAAGCTTCTGTTCCCAGCTCATCTGATACCAGCTTCAGTTCTTTCCTTAAATCTGGTAGAAATATTCACTTTGACTCAAGGTTGAAATCACTTGTTTGCAGCCCAAGGTCAAAGGTCAAGGTCATGCAGGCCTCACAGAGTACATGGTTTGTGTTTTTCTTGAAGATGAAGAGTTCAGAGAATGTCTTAAAATCTTGTGCAAACTTTCATTTGAACTCAATGAAGAACTGATTTTGGGACCTGGAGGTCAAAGGTCAAGGTCACAATGACATCATATTAATGTGTTTAGATGTTAAAGGGACAGTGACCTTCATACGAAACAAGCATGTAGAAATATGAACACGGAAACTCCACAAGCTGGAGGAGGAGGCAGCGGTGAAGGAGGCAGCGGTGGAGGAGGCAGCTGAGAGGAGGCAGCTGAGAGGAGGCAGCTGAGAGGAGGCAGTGGCGAAGGAGGCAGCTGAGAGGAGGCAGCGGCGAGGAGGCACCGGTGAAAGAGGCAGCGGTGGAGGAGGCAGCTGAGAGGAGGCAGCGGCGAAGGAGGCACCGGTGGAGGAGGCAGCGGCGGAGGAGGCAGCTGAGAGGAGGCAGCGGCAAAGGAGGCACCGGTGGAGGAGGTAGTGGTGGAGGAGGCGGCGGCGAGGAGGCACCGGTGAAAGAGGCAGCGGTGGAGGAGGCAGCTGAGAGGAGGCAGCGGCGAAGGAGGCAACGGTGGAGGAGGTAGCTGAGAGGAAGCAGCTGAGAGGAGGCAGCTGAGAGGAGGCAGTGGCGAAGGAGGCACCGGTGGAGGAGGCAGCGGCGGAGGAGGCAGCTGAGAGGAGGCAGCGGCAAAGGAGGCACCGGTGGAGGAGGTAGTGGTGGAGGAGCCAGCGGCGAGGAGGCAGCGGCGAGGAGGCACCGGTGGAGGAGGCAGCGGCGGAGGAGGCAGCTGAGAGGAGGCAGCTGAGAGGAGGCAGTGGCGAGGAGGCAGCTGAGAGGAGGCAGCGGCGAGGAGGCACCGGTGGAGGAGGCAGCGGCGGAGGAGGCAGCGGCGAGGAGGCAGCGGTGGAGGAGGCAGCTGAGAGGAGGCAGCTGAGAGGAGGCAGCGGCGAGGAGGCAGTGGTGGAGGAGGCAGCAGCGGAGGAGGCACCAGTGGAGGAGGCAGCGGTGGAGGAGGCAGCGGTGAAGGAGGCAGCGGTGAAGGAGGCAGCGGTGGAGGAGGCAGCGGTGGAGGAGGCAGCGGTGGAGGAGGCAGCTGAGAGGAGGCAGCGGCGGAGGAGGCAGCGGTGGAGGAGGCACCGGTGGAGGAGGCAGCGGTGGAGGAGGCAGCGGTGAAGGAGGCAGCGGTGGAGGAGGCAGCGGTGGAGGAGGCAGCGGTGGAGGAGGCAGCGGTGGAGGAGGCACCGGTGAAGGAGACAGCTGAGAGGAGGCAGCGGTGGAGGAGGCACCGGTGAAGGAGGCAGCGGTGGAGGAGGCAGCGGTGGAGGAGGCAGCTGAGAGGAGGCAGCGGTGGAGGAGGCAGCGGTGGAGGAGGCAGCGGTGGAGGAGGCAACGGTGGAGGAGGCAGCGGTGGAGGAGGCAGCGGTGGAGGAGGCAACGGTGGAGGAGGCAGCGGTGGAGGAGGCAGCGGTGGAGGAGGCAGCTGAGAGGAGGCAGCGGTGGAGGAGGCAGCTGAGAGGAGGCAGCGGTGGAGGAGGCAGCTGAGAGGAGGCAGCGGCGGAGGAGGCAGCGGAGAGGAGGCAGCGGTGGAGGAGGCAGCTGAGAGGAGGCAGCGGCGGAGGAGGCAGCGGTGGAGGAGGCAGCTGAGAGGAGGCAGCGGTGGAGGAGGCAGCTGAGAGGAGGCAGCGGTGGAGGAGGCAGCGGTGGAGGAGGCAGCGGTGGAGGAGCCAGCGGCGAGGAGGCAGCGGCGGAGGAGGCAGCTGAGAGGAGGCAGCGGCAAAGGAGGCACCGGTGGAGGAGGTAGTGGTGGAGGAGCCAGCGGCGAGGAGGCAGCGGCGAGGAGGCACCGGTGGAGGAGGCAGCGGCGGAGGAGGCAGCTGAGAGGAGGCAGCTGAGAGGAGGCAGTGGCGAGGAGGCAGCTGAGAGGAGGCAGCGGCGAGGAGGCACCGGTGGAGGAGGCTGCGGCGGAGGAGGCAGCTGAGAGGAGGCAGCTGAGAGGAGGCAGCGGCGAGGAGGCAGTGGTGGAGGAGGCAGCAGCGGAGGAGGCACCAGTGGAGGAGGCAGCGGTGGAGGAGGCAGCGGTGAAGGAGGCAGCGGTGAAGGAGGCAGCGGTGGAGGAGGCAGCGGTGGAGGAGGCAGCGGTGGAGGAGGCAGCTGAGAGGAGGCAGCGGCGGAGGAGGCAGCGGTGGAGGAGGCACCGGTGGAGGAGGCAGCGGTGGAGGAGGCAGCGGTGAAGGAGGCAGCGGTGGAGGAGGCAGCGGTGGAGGAGGCAGCGGTGGAGGAGGCAGCGGTGGAGGAGGCACCGGTGAAGGAGACAGCTGAGAGGAGGCAGCGGTGGAGGAGGCACCGGTGAAGGAGGCAGCGGTGGAGGAGGCAGCGGTGGAGGAGGCAGCTGAGAGGAGGCAGCGGTGGAGGAGGCAGCGGTGGAGGAGGCAGCGGTGGAGGAGGCAACGGTGGAGGAGGCAGCGGTGGAGGAGGCAGCGGTGGAGGAGGCAACGGTGGAGGAGGCAGCGGTGGAGGAGGCAGCGGTGGAGGAGGCAGCTGAGAGGAGGCAGCGGTGGAGGAGGCAGCTGAGAGGAGGCAGCGGTGGAGGAGGCAGCTGAGAGGAGGCAGCGGCGGAGGAGGCAGCGGAGAGGAGGCAGCGGTGGAGGAGGCAGCTGAGAGGAGGCAGCGGCGGAGGAGGCAGCGGTGGAGGAGGCAGCTGAGAGGAGGCAGCGGTGGAGGAGGCAGCTGAGAGGAGGCAGCGGTGGAGGAGGCAGCGGTGGAGGAGGCAGCGGTGGAGGAGCCAGCGGCGAGGAGGCAGCGGCGGAGGAGGCAGTTGAGAGGAGGCATCGGTGAAAGAGGCAGCGGTGGAGGAGGCAGCTGAGAGGAGGCAGCGGCGAAGGAGGCACCGGTGGAGGAGGCAGCGGCGGAGGAGGCAGCTGAGAGGAGGCAGCGGCAAAGGAGGCACCGGTGGAGAAGGTAGTGGTGGAGGAGGCAGCGGCGAGGAGGCACCGGTGAAAGAGGCAGCGGTGGAGGAGGCAGCTGAGAGGAGGCAGCGGCGAAGGAGGCACCGGTGGAGGAGGCAGCTGAGAGGAGGCAGCTGAGAGGAGGCAGTTGAGAGGAGGCAGTGGCGAAGGAGGCACCGGTGGAGGAGGCAGCGGCGGAGGAGGCAGCTGAGAGGAGGCAGCGGCAAAGGAGGCACCGGTGGAGGAGGTAGTGGTGGAGGAGCCAGCGGCGAGGAGGCAGCGGCGAGGAGGCACCGGTGGAGGAGGCAGCGGCGGAGGAGGCAGCTGAGAGGAGGCAGCTGAGAGGAGGCAGTGGCGAGGAGGCAGCTGAGAGGAGGCAGCGGCGAGGAGGCACCGGTGGAGGAGGCAGCGGCGGAGGAGGCAGCTGAGAGGAGGCAGCTGAGAGGAGGCAGCGGCGAGGAGGCAGTGGTGGAGGAGGCAGCAGCGGAGGAGGCACCAGTGGAGGAGGCAGCGGTGGAGGAGGCAGCGGTGAAGGAGGCAGCGGTGAAGGAGGCAGCGGTGGAGGAGGCAGCGGTGAAGGAGGCAGCGGTGGAGGAGGCAGCGGTGGAGGAGGCAGCGGTGGAGGAGGCAGCTGAGAGGAGGCAGCGGTGAAGGAGGCAGCGGTGGAGGAGGCAGCGGTGGAGGAGGCAACGGTGGAGGAGGCAGCGGTGGAGGAGGCAGCGGTGGAGGAGGCAGCTGAGAGGAGGCAGCGGCGGAGGAGGCAGCGGTGGAGGAGGCAGCTGAGAGGAGGCAGCGGTGGAGGAGGCAGCTGAGAGGAGGCAGCGGTGGAGGAGGCAGCGGTGGAGGAGGCAGCGGTGGAGGAGCCAGCGGCGAGGAGGCAGCGGCGGAGGAGGCAGTTGAGAGGAGGCATCGGTGAAGGAGGCAGCTGAGAGGAGGCAGCTGAGAGGAGGCAGTGGCGAAGGAGACAGCTGAGAGGAGGCAGCGGCGAGGAGGCACCGGTGGAGGAGGCAGCGGTGGAGGAGGCAGCTGAGAGGAGGCAGCGGCGGAGGAGGCAGCTGAGAGGAGGCAGCGGCGAGGAGGCACCGGTGGAGGAGGCAGCTTAGAGGAGGCAGCTGAGAGGAGGCACCGGTGGAGGAGGCAGCTTAGAGGAGGCAGCTGAGAGGAGGCACCGGTGGAGGAGGCAGCTGAGAGGAGGCAGCTGAGAGGAGGCATCGTTGAAGGAGGCACCGGTGGAGGAGGCAGCTGAGAGGAGGCAGCTGAGAGGAGGCATCGTTGAAGGAGGCATAGTTGAAGGAGGCACCGGTGGAGGAGGCAGCGGTGGAGGAGGCAGCTGAGAGGAGGCAGCGGTGAAGGAGGCAGCGGTGGAGGAGGCACCGGTGGAGGAGGCAGCGGTGAAGCTGAAGAAACCACGACAAACACACAGAAAACAGTGATGTGGTGAACACACAACTCTGTCATCTACCCACACACAAGCATGTATACACACATACATCAGTGCATGCACATGTCAATCATAGACCTGCACATCCACTTTACATACAGTCAACAAGGGAGTAGTTAACACACACACACAACAGATGTGCACGTACATGACAAACACACAAACTGTAAAACTACACAGAGGAACTCTCACCACAGAGTCTCTGTTTTTTGATCGATGGTATTTTCCTGTGACGACAGCGAGCGTCTCTGTGATGTCATCAGTCGCTGCTCGTTTTATTCACAGTGGCAGCGGAGCCGAGTGGGACACTGTGGTAAGAGAGGAGCTGAACCCGTCTCCTCCTCCTCCTCCTCCTCCTTCCTCTTTGAGTCAACGCTCGTGTGCAGAACCAGTGCAGAATGGAAACAGGCCTCATGGGCAGACAGACGTCTTTTGTTTCTGGACATGTTTGAAATGAAAGACAACAGGACGGTTCTTTTCTTCTCCGTCCTCTCGGGACCAGCAGCACTGATCCCTTCATTCAGTCTGAGTTCGTCCGTTAGTTGAGTTTCTTCTCGTTGTCTCTTCCTTTTATTCATCCTTTATTAATTTGCAGTTTCTATATGTGATCTCAGAAGCTCTGTTTCATCTGAGCAGAAAACTTCCTCCTGGATGTGGGTTAGGGTTAGAGAGGGAACATGAAGATGCACAAAGAAAATCAGCTTTAAACGTTAGTCTGTAATTACAATAGCGAACTGAATGAATTTTACTCTCATCCTATCAGCCGTGTGCCTTCAGACTGCGTACTGTGTTCTACTGTGTACTATTTACTGTGTTGTACTGCATGTGTACATGTTTTGAGTACTTATCAAATACGGGGATCAGAGAGAGCAGTCTGTGTCCTGTACATGAGGCAGAACTGACTCATAAAGTTGACTTTGACTTTGAAGGACAATAAACAAAGTTGGAATGTGTTTAACTTATTTCTCATGTGAGATTTGTTTTCACAAAAGAGCAAATAACAGAAAATAAATCAGTTTTAGTCTATAAAAAAGAAACAAGGAATGAAAAACGTTCTTCTGCGTCTCTAACCTGTTCCCAACTTTCATCTCACTCTTCCCCGTCTGACAGAAAAAGCAGAAATGCTTCTTTTTCTTTTTTAGGAGGAGGAGGAGGAGGAGGAAGAGGAAGACGTGAGGAAGGACGTGGTGGAAAGTCCCTTTGTGGATCCAGTTCAGCTACTTCCACATGTCCATCTGTCTGTCTGCCTGACTCACGCTGCCATCATACAGCTGCAGGTCAGGTGATGCACGGCCTCTGGAACGTATGTGACACACGTGTGTTCCTGTTCCTGTTCCTGTCACACAACAGTGTGAGGCTGCAGCTCCTCATCTCAGGTCATGTTCACTAACATGTGCAGACACACAACATGCTGGAAACCTGAAGATCATTTTATATCCACGCAGTCTGTTGTCAACATGTCTGCTCTGAGAGGTCTGTTCTGTCTGTGGTTCTGCTTCGACCTGCAGTTATCACATCGTGGCCAATAAAGACCTGCTGTGGACGTCCTGTATCTGCACCCCCCCCCCCCCCCCCGCTGCTGCACACAGAGCTGTCCGTGTGTTACTTTATTAATATTGAATGTGCCAAATTGCAAACTGTCAAGAGTCCAATTGTAATACAAGGAAGTCGGAGATGCACAAATTAAAAAAACACTAAACTAGTAGTTAAGGTTATTTATAAAGAGTTATGAACCATCACTAAGTCACATGTAGAGTTAGTGATATCTGACAGATCTCACAACTTATTCAAACCTCTCTGGACCATAAAAACAAAAAAATGATCTGAACGTGTTTGTAGGATGATATTCAAAACCGCCAAAATAAAGCTGAATTACCAGATTCATCCTTCGAGGTAAATAAAGAAACTTTCCAGGTCACAAACTGTGACACACTTTTTCCAGAATCCGTCTCTGACAGTCGCTGATGTGGGAATTATCAAAGTTCAACAGTAAAATGTGTTTATTGATTTTATTTTGTGGGGGAAATAGTTGGATTCAGTTTAATTCAAAACAGATGATTTTATGGACCGTGACATTTATGTTTTCAGATATAAATAAATACAGACACATGAATCCAGTTCATTGAGAGATGTTTGTGTAACACTTCCAATAAAACTCATAAACCGTGACCGAAACATCTCGTGAATTAATTCTCATAAAAATAATTGTAATTCAAAACATCACATGATGACGGTGACGTGTGTGTGTGTAGATGTGTGTGTTTGTGTGTGTGTGTAGATGTGTGTGTTTGTGTGTGAGTAAATCAGGTTATGGGTGTGTTTACAGACATGTGTTTGTCTGTGGTTTCTCTGTGTGAGCTTCTCTCTGCCGTCATTGTTGCACATGAACTACGACAGCGACACCAAACTCCATGTATGTGAACATCACGTGTCTCATGTATGTGAACATCACGTGTCTCATGTATGTGAACATCACGTGTCTCATGTATGTGAACATCACATGATCCTTCTGCCTTCAGACTTCAAGTGGAATCAAGAATCTCTGTTTGTGTATTTTCTCTCGACAAACGCTGGATGTTTTGCAGACGACCTGAGGAAGTGCAGAATAAAAACTGCCCCCCCCCCCACGTCAACGTGACCTCAGCAAAGGTCATCGAAGGTCACGCCCCGGGTCGACGGACACTGGTTCCTAGGACTCACTGTGTTTGGCTCCAGAAGGCGCGGTGGTGCCCACACGGCAGCAGATTGTGTGTTTTTGATGTGTTGCGTGCCGAGAGATGACGCAGCGCTCAGTCGCCGGCTGTGGTCCCACACAGACACAATGAATGGAGACGGGCGGAGGGACGAGGACGTCTGGGACCGTGATGGACAGACGTGTGTCGTAGAAGAGGAGGAAGACATTCATGTCGGATCGTGTTGATTTAAAATACAACTCAAAAAAATGAGTTTCTGATATTTGAAACAATGGTTTTATGGATTTTGTATTTTCTTCCAGTATAAGTCAGAATGAACACTAACCAGTGGAACCGTCTTTCTGGTCTGAGGAGCTCCTCCTCCTCCTCTTGACGTGTTTCCCTGCTTCATGCAGCTGTGATCGGACGTCTTCAGTGACGTGTCCACAACCACAGATCCTGATGTTACCAGACTAGCTCCCAGTTTCCTCCACACTTCAAGTTGAAATGATAAGGAATTAAAAGTGATGGGATGCAAAGTGGATAAATATGTCTGTTCATCAAGATCTCATAATGTTGAAGACAGTGAAAACTAATTCCTGAAGCTTCCCCTTTGTCCCGATACATGTGAAACCTAAATGAGACGTCTCTTGGCCTGATCTCTGATGTGCACTGGGAGCTGTGGGAGCTGTGGGAGCTCAGGTGTGACTTTGTAAACTCTGTCCAATCAGCAGGACGTGCTGCAGGTGAACTGCCACCGTGTGGGATCACTAAAAGGTGTTTGAATGATTTCAAAGTTGTGTTATTTTGCACAGTGCGACTTTACCCCTGACCCTCGACAATACGATGTTAAATACATGTAAGGTGATCAAAGGCAAAGACGTGCACACGACAACTTTCCTGAAAGTGTTGTGTTATTTATACACAATCCTGTGGCACCACGTCCACGCACAGCGAGCTCTCGGTGTCACAATTATTTGAAAGTATTCAACAAGAGTTTGATGAGTTCAGATAATTGCTTTTATTTTCTGTGTGTGTGTGTGTGTGTGTGTGTGTGTGTGTGTGTGTGTGTATGTGTGTGTGTGTGTCAGCATGTCTGTCTTTCAATCCGTCTGTGTCTGGTGTTCTATCTTGTGTTTGTTACAGCAACACACACCTACTCAGGGTGTGTTAATGTGTGTGTTTTGCTCTGTCTGTCCTTACTCATTCCATCTCTATCGACCGTGTGTGTGTCTGTGTGTGTGTGTGTTTGTGTGTGTGTGTCTTAGTGCTAAACAAACCTCTCTAGCTTTCGATTGTGTCTGTCTGAGCCTGACTCATCCCGCCGCGATTCTCCCGCTAATCGCTGCAGCATTAGCGGTGATTAGTCGTCGTTGTTGCGCTGGTTGTGTAACTGTCGGTGGTTTGGACAGGGAAAGGAGAGGCAGCGAGCCAGACAGTCGGCTAATGAGGTCACACACACAAATTTCATTTCATAAACCTCGTCTGACTCGCTGCCTCAATGTTTCTCAACAGGTCTGAGACTCGCTGCCAGAGACACTCAGGTGAAGGGTGTCGGTTCAACGCCCACAGCAGGTGACAGATAGAAACCTGCTTCAGCTGCTCTCGAGTGTTCTCTGCACCGAAATGTTAAATTATATAAGAATAATAACAACTCATCTGCAGACGATGTACATCACATCACATCCAGAGACACATGAGCCGTCCTCAAACCTTTCCATCCTGTTTTCAGCAGCTAGTTGCATCCCCACAATGCACTGGGATCAAAACTCATTAATAACTGCGGCTGCTGGGGTTTGAAACATCATGTGACCTGAAATATGATTCTGGATTTCTCTGGTTTGAACATAGTTGGAAACACTTTGGATAATGTACAAGTTAACACAATACATAACATAGATCCATTTGTTTTAAGACGATTCAATAGAGAGTTGTTACATTTATATCCAAACATTTGATGTATTAGTAGTGTGTGTCTATGTGTGTCTGTGTGTGTCTGTGTGTGTGTACATAGCCTGATGCATGTAGGTGTAACTGTTGTTGAGACAAACTGTTGCACAACTACATGTGTGTATGTCGTCCTGTTGCCAGAGAACGTGGATTCATCCACTGCAGAAAATATAGTTCCCAGAAATGATTATTTTCCTCCAGTTGGATTCAAACTCGGGGGGGGGGGGGGGGTTCAATCATTGTGAACTGGACTCAGTGGTTCAGACCTGCAGCACAAACCAGGAGCAGCTCTGGTTTCTCTGCACTTTTCTTGTCTGGTGATGAGAGTTTAAAGTCTCCATGTTGACTTTGTTGGATTCTGAAGGGTCGTGGGGTTTCCCTGGATTATTCAGATTAAACTCTTCTGGGACGATGAGCAGGATTTTAACTTGTGATCCTTCAGAGGAACGTCACGGTTCCATACGTCGCTGTAAGACCCTGAAGCTCCTCAGATGTTTGTTTGGGTTCTGGGCCCGATGCTGTTTATGGTTTTATAGCAACAGCAGGGATTTCACAGGGTGGGGGGGGGGGAATCAGGCTGTAGTGAGGAAAACCCACAACATAGTTTGTGCTTCACAAGGATTAGATCCACGCCCAAACCCCGAGCTGGGTATCACCTCCACATCGCTCAGGATTGTGTGGGGGTGTGAGTCTGTGTCTGACTCTTAAGCTGATCATAATCATCTGAGTGAATTATGAGTTTTTAATCTGATCTCTGTGTTTCAGATCCTGGGATTAAACTTCACAAATGACACATTACACTGAACTGGATATTTTATTTGGCTTCTTTTATTTTGTTGAAACTTCTACTTCCTTGAAGAAAGTTCCAGGGACTTTTTCCAAATATTGAAGTTTTTAGTTTTAGTTTTATTTGATCAAACCCGCTGACAGAGATCGAGGAAATGCTTCGTCATGGTTTGTTCTCCGCTGGTTTTTCTTTATCAAAATAAGTTTTTAAACATGACTGGTGTTTTTGTATGATCAGCTCGTTCCCGTTGGTTCTGCTCTCTGATTGGTTGTAATCAGAGAACTGGTCTCAGGTTCAGACACTAAACTTTAGAACCACTGTTGGTTCGGGTCGAGCTCTGATCATTTCCCTCCAGATCAGTCGGGGGGGGGGGGGGTAGACATTGCCTTTATGATTTTACACGTGCAGTGTGTAAATAGTGAAACAGTTATACAAATGCAATGAACAACACAACCATTTAGGTCCAACTTCCTTTTTTTCTTCCTTCCTCTCTTGTTTCTGTCCATCCTGACCCCCCCCCCCCCGATCCATTTCCCTCTCTCTCCCTCTCTCTTTCTCTCTCTCCGTCTGTGTTGTGTCTTCCTGGCTTTCATCTGTCGGAGAGCGAAGAGGAGGAAGAGGACGAAGGCCTGTTTGAAGTTGGCGTCTGTCCCAAAGTCAGTGGGCACACCTGGAGGCCAAATTGGTAGTGTTGTCCTCTGGAGACACACACACACACAGACACACACACAGACAGACACACACACATTTCCATCCTCACATCAAAGCATCATGACTACAGGGCTCTGAAAGGCTAAATACCGTTTACCTTCAATACCTCAACTCCACTGACTGATCGGTTTCCTATGCGCTCACACACCACCGGAAAAACACACACACAAATATTACTTGTGTTTTTCAACTGAATCCCCCCCGTTCCGGCTTTGACATGCATGTGTGTGTGTGTGTGTGTGTGTGTGTTTACACCTGTCCCAGTGAGGTGTCCAGTTCCTCTGGTCATGGTCAGAGGTCACTGTGTAGGTTCTGTGTACGACTACATCTCCACTCCCCTGACACTGCTCAGTTTACCTGTGTTTACATATGGGCCGTCCTCACTTCACACACACACACACACACACCACACACACACACACACACACGCACACACACACACACGCACACACACACACACACGTTTGACACACATCAAAATAACAGCCGATCTAGTTAAATTAACGGTGAAATTATTTCTAAACCAATTACATTCAGTTACAGTCATAAGTTGAGCTGAAGTGATAACGAGAAAAAATACAACTAATAACTTAAACAAATAATTTAAACAAAATTGGCATATATTCTTACATCATTATATGAGACTGAACTAGATTATTAATGAATTAAACTTAGTGGTGTTTTGAATATTAAAACAGATTTACAGTTAATACAGACTTTCACCAAAATAACTACTCACTTTGAAGTAAAAGTATAATGTTAACTAGCATTATTAACATATAATTATTATTATATTATTCTTCTTTAAAAGGAAGTATCTGTAGGTTATGAAATTTGAGACATTTCAGCTCAGCTGAACGTTTTTTCCCATATTTACTACCGTTGTGATTTCAGGGAATCCTCTGTGATGAATCCGTTCAGCAAAGTGATCATGAAGTTTACGAGATGATGCAAATTCTATTCAGCGTTAAGTAACGTGATTTTAAATATTCCTATAACTTAAGGAATAAATCAATTTGTACAAATTCAAAACATTCAATTCCATAGAATCGTGTGACTCATGTTTTCAACAGATTCATAATGTGACTCATTAACAACATGTGACATGATCTCAGTTTGGTTTGCACGTGTGATGTTTGCAGTGATTGTTGCTGCTGCTCCACGGGAACAAGAGTCTCCGGTTCCAGCTCCTCCTGCTCCTCCGGTGGCAGCGCGGTCACATGACATGGACCCGGTGAACCTGCGGAGAGCGACTCTTCGTCCTGATGATGAAGGTGCACACATCTCACAGAGAAGTTACAGCTCAGGACGACAGAACCTCGGGTAGTCCTCAGTTACTCAGCGGTTCTCACAGGGTTTCACCACAACATCACAGGTTCAAGTCCCACTCATGACCTCTGTCACATGACGTCTCGCTCGCTTTCTCTTTCTCTTTCTCTCTGTGACGCACAAACAACATCCTCCAGCCTCACTTTTCATTAGGTGCTTCTGAAAACACAACAACAAGCGACACTGTTGTATCAAGTTTAACGTTTGTGTTTCCATCGACTCAGAGAAGCTGAATATTGAAACCATTGATTTTTATCTTTAGCTTTGCTCACCTTCTGCAATGATTTGAATTTCAACTGATGGGTTCAACATTTACCTGCACTGTTCTGTGCCGTCGACTTATTCTAGCTCTTAGAATTTATCAATATAGTATTAATCATAAGATGTTTGTATTCCTTGGATATTAATCTCCGTAGATCATCAAAAGTTTGTTAATCCGCAGCTCAAAAAGTCACAAATGCACAATTTTTGGAAAAAGTGAAAGTTCATATTTGTGACCGGCTTAAAACCAGCGTGTCTTCAGAGAGCGTCTCAGACAGAACTGAGAGACAGAAATACTTATTGTTGTTGTTCATCTTTTCATGCACTTTGTTGACGGTTAAAAAATAAATACCAACAACACCAGCACTTCCCTCTGAATGACGTGAAACAACCAGCTGCTAAACTGGTGGTTTTTGAGTAAGACGTCTGGTTTCTGGTTTTCAGCCTCAACCTGAACACTGCTGGCTACTGTTCATATCACATTTAAACTGTTAAACATATATTGTTTATGTCTGAGCAGGTTTTCTTCTACCTGGATCTCACAGTTTAAAGGTTGCACATGAGGCCGAACCTGCAGGACGTCAACATGTTGATATTTCTGAGTAAAAACCAGTCGGTAAGCTGTCGTCTACGCCAAGGACAGATGTAGACCTGGTCTCTGAAGCTTGGTCCTGATTTCCCACTGAACTTTCATGTTGCTTTGAATTGTTTTTTAATGTACGTCACTAGTCAGTGGATCTCAATGGGAAATTACATCCAGGACCAGATATGTGTCTGTTGTGATGAAGCTTTGATTTCTGATGAGACTTAATCGAAAACGCACAATCAACTCTTCAGATGCGCCTCAGAGATAAAAGGAGTTCATGGTCAAAAGGAAACAAAAGGAAAGGACGGATGTCACATCACGTGAAGAACCAGCCAGTGAAGGAGCAAGTCTGTTGTGAGTCACATTGTGTTGAGGTTTCAGGTCAAATGTCAGAGTGTGAATTCCCAATAGAGTCATGAGACAAACCGCTCTGACCTTACACGGGATGTTTGTGTCTGTTGGGTGTTTTTTACTCACACACACACACACACACACACACATACACACACACACACACACACGCACACATATTCACACACATTCACACACAAAGTAAGAGCAGACAGTGCTGTAGGAAATGATGGGCTGACTACCTTATATTTTGTAAACATGTTGACGCATCATAGGCCAATCGGAGCACAGGTCTATCACACAGGCATGTTGTTGCCTGCTGTTGTCACACACACACAAACACACAACCTACACGTGAGTGTGTGACAGCTGCTCGACCTGCTCGACACGTGAGTCAGGAGATATCACTGAATAAACTCAAAACAACAGGTTTTCATAAGGAGGCTTTAAAATGGACACGGACACATCTTTGGTAGATTCTGAACGTTAAGGTGTCCCCCAAGGAAGCGTAGTCGGTCCCCTATTGTTCTTATTGTATGTAATGACATAGAGGCAGGTGTTCATGATCTACAGAACACACACACACACACACACACACACGCACACACACACACACACACAGACAGACACACAGATACACACATACACACACACGTTCAAACAGCTTGCCACGTGTTGTTTGCAGAAATCAAACCAGATGCAGAGCGATGACAGTCAAGGCCCTTGGGACGCACAACACACATCTCTGCACCTACACAACAAACTACTGCTTCTGATGATAATTATTTTTAATCACATCTGCACTATTTTTAATTGGCCCTCACACGACTTTCTTAAACTGGTAATTATCACATATAATTACTCTATTTCCCTTTTTTTCCCTTCCAGCACTGGTTTCAGTGACAATAAAGAAAACTAAAAAAGTTCAATTCCAGAAATGATGAGAGACGGAAGCATCTTGAAGAACTTCCAGCAACACATATGATTTATCTATCAGTTTTATAGGAATCTATCATGCTTTAAAAAAAGTTTAAATATAAAAACACAGATTCACAAAAAATAAATCCTACATATAAAAGAAATTCAGTTTCTAATAGTTTATTAACGCAGAATTTCACACAAAAATTAGCTTTAAAGTTTAATTTGATCTTGTCTGGATCAATATGTTATTATGTAATTAATTATTATGCTATAACTGTGCTGCCTAAATCATTCTATTATAAAACTACAGCCCAGTCTGTGTAGCTGTGTGATGGTGAGTTACAGCAGGTGGATGTTTAATTTATCTTCATCTCATCAGTATCATAGAAACTCCTGTAACAATGGTGTCACTTGTTGTGTGTGTGTCTATGTGTGTGTAAATTAAAAGGAGCAGTGTGTGTGTCATTGTCATTACAAACATCATTGTGTCACGTGACCTCATGTGTGATATAAGTGGTTTCACTTCTATAGCTCAGATTCCATCGACCCCCGGTTCTGGTTCATGTCATAAAGGCTAAATAATATTTATAGTTTTAAAACGATGTTGAAAGCCTGAACTTCATTTCAACACGTGGGCAGCGGGGGGGCTGGAGACCTTGTGTGTCTCTTTGTGAGAGTAAAGCTTCAGGTGGTCGGGATCAGCTGATGTGTTGATTCTGCTGCTGTGATAAATAAAGTGTCACTGTCAAAACAAGTGGAAGTAAATGATTTCTTATGAAACCTGCATCTCTCAGGTTTTCTAAACACTGCTCACAGGTCAAAGATTCTGTTTAGATTCAACGGGTTCAGGATATTTCTTCAGTGTGATTCACGTTGTCCTGAATCCTTACCTGAACTCGATCTTTGCTCAGTCATTAATGTGTTCAGTGAGTTTTACAGCAGATCTCCCCTCAGCTCTACGTTGTCGGACGATCCACTAACTTCCTCTCGTAAAGAAAACAGATGAATGAGTGTGGGAACCCCGTGTGTCCACCGCCTCAGAGCTGCCTCTCCGTTCACTCACTTCACACTCTGTGGTTCTCTCAAGGAAACAAGGAGGAAATTACCCATCCCATAAAATAAAAGTGTGACCTCCGTGCAGACTGCAAATAGTTTGGCTGTTAGGTTAGATTCCTGTGTGAGTTGGTGAGTCTGTGGTGTGACGGGGGGGACAGCGTGCAGCAGGGCGATGCTGCAGAGCAGGACAGTGTGTCATGGCACACGGGTAAATAACACGTAAACAGTAAACAGCAGCAGGTATCAGAGTCACGCCGTGTTCCCTCACATGCTGCAGGGATTTGAACCAGCAACCGCCTCTGTTTACATTTCTCAGTCTGTCGCACACAGACGCTGAGTCACACACAACATGGGTATGCCCTGGATCTCAGTGTGTGTGTGTGTGTGTGTGTGTGTGTGTGTGTGTGTGTGTTTGTCCTTCGGCATCAAGCAATTAACTAATTATTTCCCCATGTGTGGGTGCAGCTATTTGTGTACTGTTGTGTGTGTGAGTCATTAATAGCCAGACAAGCAGTGCATGAGTCAGTCAGTCTGACAGCTGATATCAGGAACCACAGGCCCCTGACATCAACAGGGCTTTCCCTGATCACCACACCTGCAGACGGAGAGGAGCGACGTGCGGACGCCTCCGGCAGGAAGCCAAGAAAACACACAGTTTATAAACTCATTGATAGATAAACTAATTCTCCTTGGCTGCTCAAGGTTCCTCTGCTTGTTCCTGACTCCGCTCCGTCAGAACGTGAAGCTGTGATGAGATGAAGCCATAACACACGGTAAAATAACACAAAAAAACAACACAAAACCAGTGGATCTCTGTGGTAAGAAACGTTCAAATTACATAAGGTTACAAGTTTTGTTTTTGTTCCTCTTCATACATCTCTTTAAATATTGGATGGATCAAAATTCAATTAGTTTGAGATTTGAATCTATGAGTTTAACATGTTTAAGTTCTTATAAAACATGACCCAGAGGATCATTTACAGGAACTTGTGATATTCTGTAAAAAACTGTATTTGGTCGAAGCGATAGCGTTTAGCTTTTGATAATAAAAGCCTTTAAATTGAATGGATGATGTATGGTGACTAAGACGTGTGTGTGACCTTCCTCCTCTTCTGCATCACTCTTCTAATATTCCTCTTCACCTCCTCTTCCTCCCTCGCTCCACCTTTTCCTTTATATTCCGCCTCTCCACCCTCGCCCCTCTGTCATATTTTCATCATCCCTCGTTATTTATCCTTTTCTCCTCTCCCTCCTCCATCCTCCTCTCTCAACACGTCTTCCCACTTTCTTTGCCTTTTCTCCACTCTTTCCCCTTGTGTCATCGTTCCATCCCTCTCTCTCTCCCGCCCCCCCCCCCCCCCCCCCGATAAGATACTGATGCAGGGAGTCGGATGGAGAGAGTGGGTTTTCATCTAATCCTGATTTTGCCGTGACCCCGGGGCCACGACTCCTGCAGAGTGATTTAAGGGTTTCCAGTCATGAGAAGGGATTGGGCTGAAATATCCCTTTTCACACAACTCATCTCCCACCAAGGACACACGCTGACACACAACACGACACACACACACATAACTCTCTGCTGTGACACAACTCAATCTGACACACACACATGCACACACACACAAACTGGACTCACATGTTGACTTAAATCATGGAGAAACACACTAACCATCCACTACTCTCCTCCATGTTAGTGGGTGGGACATAGACCTTAAATACATGTAAACAATTTATTTATATTATATATAATATTAACGGCAGTAAAAGGAACAGTCGTCCTGCTGCACAGTCATAACAGCAGCTTTTCTGAAGCTAGGGGGGGGGGGGATGTTTGCCAGCTCAGCTTAATTGTTGTGTCCAGGTTCCTGTGTGTGTGTCTGTTTGTGTCCCTAAACACCTGTTTGTGTGGATGTGAGTTTTCCCACTCGCTCCTTCATCCATTCATCCTTGTCCCTGCTGCAGGTGCTTCATTCAGCTCAGTCATTCATAAAAAAATGAAATGGTGGAAGAACAAAAGGAAGGATGTTGCACTTCAGCGGAGCGGAGAATGGAAGCATTGTGTCGTCACGACGCCACATCCACCGCACTTTTCTCACACTTTTCATTTCAAAGTGGACTCGGGGCTCGAGTTCACAATGTTGGGAAACGAAGGCCGAGTTCATTTCCAGCTGGTTTCAGAAAGTCAGCAGCTGGAAGCATGTGGCCCCGGGAGTGTTGTTGTTGTTGTGTTGTTGTTGCTGAGGATCCGTGGTTTTCAGCCTGTGGGTCCGAACAGTTTGAGTCATTATCACCGGGTTTTAAATGAAGGGATGAATCACCGAGTCATATTTTAGGAAAGTCGGGATATGAAGTGTTGAGCAGAAAACAGGACTGATAGTTTCCTTCATGTTCTTCCTCATGTTCTCATTTTATATGAACCAATCTTCTAGTATCTGTTGTTGTGTTTACGTTGTCAAACAAACAAAGGTGCACAGGAAACCGTTCTATAAGGATAAAGCCTCCACACCCAGGTCTGCTTGGGAAACACGACAGGTCCATAGAGCATGATTGATTTGATTTGAAGAACACTTCCATGGAAATCTGTGAGCAGTGCGTCAGTGTTGAGACACACAGGCTCAGGACTGACTCACACACACACACAGTGAAACACACAGTGAAACACACAGTGAAACACACAGTGAAACACAGGGAAACAGTTACCTAACACAAGTACATTTATTTTTCTCCTTCCATTCTTCAGAAGTGACTCACTCGTGTCCCAATCTGAGCTCAGGTGAGCTCGGCTAATCCCTCCGGTCTCCCTTTCTCCACACCCAGCAGGACACTCATGACCACAGGGCTGGACTCTAACCCCCGGGCCGAGCCGCCTCGCCCTGCAGCGGCCGCAGCTCGGGGCCCCGGGTCAGCGGCCCCGACCCGCAGGAGGGCCGATCCTGCAGCCACAGAAATGCCGGTTTAATCTCGGTAAGATAACTTTAGCCCTGAAGATTAGCCCGTGATGAACCTGTGGTTGGACGGGTGTTTACCGGACCTTTCTTTTTGAATAGTTTCCACTCACTGACGCGCTGACGCGCTGACGCTCTGGTGTGCGGTCAGACTCCTCGCGGAGCAACACCAGGAATCAGATCACCGGCGCTTTGTCGTCGCTCGGCTGTTGGTGGGAGTTCTCTTTGCGCGACCGACTGATGAGATGTCTCACACACACACACACACACACACACACACACACTCGCTGACTAACACACACACAGAGAAAAACAATTAGTCATAGGATATTTAAAGAAGCCTCTGCCAGTTGTCATGTTTTAAAAATATTTGTGTTACTTCTTCAGTTTTTCTACCACATTGTAAATAACTAAGTGTCTTAAGACTATGTTGTATTAACACACTCACACACAAAAGTTAAGTAAATATATAAGTAAACGATTAAATATCGTTACATCTCTATTTTACATTGAGTACATTTGAGGCCTAATACTGTGACTCAAAGTATTTTTACTTCAACTTACGTACAACTACTTGACTCTGTACTTGTACTGAAGGAAACCTGAGTACAGGAAGTTGGATTACAATGTGATGTGAGTCCTTTTGCAGACGTGCACACTTACATATAAACACACAACGCATGCTCACACACAAATCAATGCCAAATCACTTAACGCAAACAGCTGTATAGACGGATGTGACACACACACACACACACAAACACACACCCACAGCAGATCTGTGGTAATGACAGAGCAGTTCTCAGGATCTGTTGTGTCCGGCCATCCTCCTTCAGCCAGGCCTTTGGTTTAGACCCACTACTTGTGTGTGTGTGTGTGTGTGTGAGTGTGTGTGTGTGTGTGTGTGTGTGTGTGTGTGTGTCCGGGATGGTCTTTGTTGTACCACTTTAAACTAAAAAATCTTTACTCTGACGTCATTTTTAGAAAGTGATGACATTTTGTCCCCACGTCTTCAAAGAGCTGAGGATCCAGACTTGGTTTCAGGGCTCAGCGTTTGGTTTAGGTTTAGGTGGGAACGCATTTCGTCCCCACAACTATAGACGTACAATGTGTTTACGTGTGTATGTGTGTGTTTGTGTGCGTGTGAGTGTGTGTGTGTGTGTGGTAGGATGTCTGAATTTTGCTTTCTACTCCTTCGCTTTGAAGTTTAAGTCAAAATTAACCCAGTTCTCCGCTGCAGCGACACACAAACACACGCGAGCAGATGTTGTGGACACACTCACTCATCAGGCCGATCAGACAGACACAAATACACACACTCACGCATGTACGCCCATACGTGCACAGAGCTCATCCGTCATGCAGCAGAAAAGAATGCACACAACAGAAACTGTGTGTGTGTGTGTGTGTGTGTGTGTGTGTGTGTGTGTGTGTGTGTGTGTGTGTGTGTCTAATAAACAGGCCTATAAATAACATGAGAAGACTAGACACACAGCATTTCTGTTGTGGTTTGATGTTTTGTCGCTGGAGGATCCTGCAGACACACAAACATCCCCAGTGGTAATTATGGTCTCTGCGGACCCTGGCGACTGATGAGCGTCCTCTCGACCAATCAGAGGCTGAGGAAGGGGCCACAGACTCTCTAGTGCTTCCTGTCTGCTGTTTGGATCCTGAACCGATTTAAACATCCAAACGGCACGAAGACGACCAATCAGAGGTTAGGATTCCTCATCACTCAAAATGTGACCCACTTTCAAATGGACGTAGAGAAGAAGTGAAGAAGAAGAGGAAGAAGAAGAACGTTGGTCCAGAAAGTGAAGCCTGTGCAGAAGTGCCTGAAGCCTGTGATATCTTGAATGACCAGGAGGGGGCGATGCTGTAGAGGTCTATAGAAAGTGACTGTACTTCTCACTTCATAACATCAGTAAGTTTAGTTTCAAGTCTTCTTCAACAGCTGATGTTCATTTAGTGAATTATGATCATTTAGAGTCAAACAGACCATAAAGTGCCAGATGTGTAGGGGGGTGGATACCACAGTGTGATTGACAGCTACTACCGTCCAATGGGTGCAGGGGGGCGTGCAGCAACATCCCACGCTACTCTGAATATGTTTACTTCTGTTTCTACACACCAAGATGGTGCAGAACAAAAACAGTAACACAACTGGAGGCTTCAGCATCTCAAACATAACGGAGGTCTGTGCGATGTTTGTCTGTACGATGTTTGTCTGTGCGATGTTTGTCTGTACGATGTTTGTCTGTGCGATGTTTGTCTGTGCGATGTTTGTCTGTGCGATGTTTGTCTGTGCGATGTTTGTCTGTACGATGTTTGTCTGTGCGATGTTTGTCTGTACGATGTTTGTCTGTACGATGTTTGTCTGTGCGATGTTTGTCTGTGCGATGTTTGTCTGTGCGATGTTTGTCTGTGCGATGTTTGTCTGTGCGATGCTAGCGGAGGAGAGAGTGACGAGGGGATAGAGCGACCTGAGGAAGGGGAGTTACTGTCATTGGAGGCAAACAGGAAACACACCAGGACAATGAGAAGGATTCTTCCCTTTGATTGTCAAGGCTGTGAGAACTGTGTGTGTCTGTGTGTGTGTGTGTGTGTGTGTGTGTGTGTGTGTGTGTTGGTACGAGGCACCTGCCGCTATTCTTTTAATGCTGCCCCCCCAACACACATAAACAACTCACACATATTCACACACGAGTTGTTCCAAACAGAGTTTAACCTGTGAATCAGATTGAGATGAAACGCACATCCACTATAGAGCGTGTGTGAGTCCATGTGTGACTCACTTTACTTTTCAAATTACCTAGTTGTTGTTGTTGTTTGTCAGCATCATGTCAACATACAGCTCCTCAATCCTGCATCAGCACTTTACAAACACAAAGCAAAAACTACAACTGAATTCTATCGTATTCAGTATTTTTGTGTATTTCTAAACACCGGACATTGAACTTTAATTAACTTGTTTTTACTCTATTTGCATTCGATTTGGTTTTTACATCAACAGATGACTGTTGTGTTTTTATTGGGGTTGTTTTCTTTTCTTGTTATTTGTTGTGCTGTGATTTTTCTCGTCAAACAACTTGGTTGTGCGGCAATAAATAAATAAATCTTATTGAATCCTTTACATTTGCATAAAACAGATAAATGCACACAACCATGTTAAAAAGTCTACAACATGAATATGACTTTATTAACACAGGCCTATGGCTGTACGTGTGTGTATGTGTGTATGTGTGTGTATGTGTGTGTCTGTGCTCTGAATAGCTTTGAACAGGAAGGAAGTCTAAATTGAGCCAGGAAGAAAAGTGTGTGAGAGGAACAAACAAATCAGGAAATCCTACCGCTCCACATCTCTCTCACACACACACACACACACACATGCACAGACACACACACACACTGAAGGGTAAATCTCCACTCACTTTTATTCTGTCTTCATTTGCAGTCTGAACATTTAATCTGTACTTCGTCTGTTTCCTATTTAATAAACTTTTGTTCTGATTTTAATGAAGTGAGCGGCAGGTGCAGCAGCGACTCGTCAGCGTCACAGCTGTGTTTGTCCTCAGATCATAAAATCTGTAAAAATACAAATTTGGAAAGACACATTGAAATCCCTCAGCAGCTGAAAGGTGTTTATGGTTCTGTGTTCAGAATAAAACCTGTGACTTCTTGTTAAATCAATATTAATATGCAAAGATGCAGTTTGACTCACATTAGCTGAAGTTATGAAAGATTCACACTTATTCTGTCACTGAAAATCATTATCCATAAGTGAGTTTAACTCTTAGCTCACACACCTGCTACACACACACAGACACACACAAACACACACGTAGACTTCCTCAGGGAAAAACTAAATCCTACTTCCTCCTGTGTGTGTGTGTGTGATTGTGGTTCTCAGGGCAGCCGGTACTTCCTCCTCTTCCTCCTCCTCTTCTTCTTCTTTGTCGTTTGTTCCTCCTCCAGCTGGACTCCAGACAGGAAACAGATGCTCTCCTTCTCGCTCCCTCTCTTTCTTCCCTCTCTTTCTCCTTTTCTCCCCCATATCCCTCTTCCTTCCTTACTCTCTCTTTCTTCTCCATCTCTGCTGCCGTTTCTCTCTCCGTCTCTCTTTCATTCCCCCCCCCCTCTCCATCTCATTTTACTCTGTATTTAATGTTGTCTCACTCTCTTCCTCCCTCCCTCTCTCCGTCTCTCTTTTACTCTGCAACCGTTTTCATCTCCTCCTCCTCCTCTTTCTAACTCTGCTCAAGTTTGGTTTTTATTTATTCTTCTCCTCTGTCTCTCATCCGTCCCTCTTCTCCTCTTCTTCCTTGTCACATTTCTTTCATCCCTTTCACTTGGTTTCTTGTCCTTTTTCAACATGTTGCTTTTAGTGAAAAGTCTCAAGTGTTAATACAAATATAAAAAGACAACAGAAAATGAAAATAGAAAATGAAATTAGGGGTTTAACTTATTTACACCTTATTGACAGTTTTTTGCAGCTTGTTTACAGTTTATTTTGAGTTTGTTTACAGTTTGTTTACGGCTTATTCACAGTAGAAAATCATACATGGCTCATTTGCAGCGTCAACTTAAACTGTCGTATCATATTCACACTTCTTGTGTTCGTTTATAATGTATTTTTCAGTATGAAAGACAATGTTATTATTAGTATTAATTATTTAGCATCTGAACTACTTGAAGAAACAAAATAAATGAACATAAAGACATTGATGACATTTAATGGAAAATAAGATTTGCAACTTAAAAAATAAAACCCAGTAAAACGTGAGATAAAATTAGAAACAGAGGAATAAGACGACTGAATAAGTAATAAATTGAGGTATGTGGTTTTTACATGAAGTTAAAAGATAAGCAGTGTAAAAAGGTCATAAATACAACTTTATTAAATATGTGTAAACGTTGTGCATTAGTTTTAATCCGTTTCGAGATGCTGATGCGGAGCTTTTGGCTTTTTGTTCAAACAATAACAGAAGAAGAAAATTAACAAAAATGATTTGAGCTAAAAACAACTCAGACACACTTTGTTGCTGTGGGAGCGTGCGTGTTTGTGTGCGTGTTTGTGTGTGTGAGAGAGTGAGAGAGTGTGTATTTGACATAATGTCTCCACCTAGTGTTCATGTTCAGATATACTTCCCCTGCAAACACTGATATGGTCTCAAGAGGAAAATCTGTGATGTAAACTTTCTCCGGATCTAATTCTGCAGTGATGAGCCTCACAGTGAACCTCTCAGCCTCACGCCGTGTGTGTGTGTGTGTGTGTGTGTGTGTGTGTGTGTGTGTGTGTGCATGTAAGTGTGTGTGTGTGTGTGTGTGTGTGTGCGTGTTCGTATGTGTGTGTGTGATTTCTGGTTTAATGATGCTATGAAATACTTCCAGTAAAACCAGTCCACTGTAACTACACCACAGCTAATCTCAATCTGAATGAATCAGATTTTCCTAGCATCGAGTGACCCCCCCCCCTCACACACACACACACACACACACACACACACACACACTCTCTCTCGCACACAGACACACACAGACACACCCACACACACACAGTCATGTCCCCTCCTGAACCCCTGCAGAATCAGAGGAAGCTGCTTCAGGTTACAGTTGCACTCCATCAGCTTCTGAATTAGTTTGATTCATATTTTTCCTTTCTTCCTCTTTTCTCTTCTTCATCACCTGCTTTTTAATTTTCTCCGTCACTACAGTAAAACGCTGCAGTTGTGTTAACACTGTTTGCTGCTGCAGCCGCACACGTCTTGTTGTAACACATTCAGCCGGTTGTGTTTCACTTTGCTTTCATCTCAACACAAACAGGCTGTTGATGTGAACCTGTGAATCCTGGTGTGAGGCGTCCTTACAGCAGTTTCCAGCCACGTGTGTCTGTTTCAAGAGACTTCAGAGATTCAACCCTTTGCTGCTGCTGCTGTCTCCATCTTCTGCATCTCAGCTGCTCTCAGACCTGCAGCCAACACACAGTCTGCTTCTTTCTCTGGAGCTTTTCCCACAAGGCAGTAGTGTTCAACACGTGTGAAGCTTGAGACTCAGTGGAGAAGTGAGTCAAGTTCTCACCTGTGAACCTTTCTGGAACTTTGGGTTTAGATTCGTAAGTTTTTATAGAATTGATTGAACTAATTGTCGACTGATTCATTTGAGTAGAGGGCTTTGTGAGATGATAATGATTCTCTCTCTCTCCCCCTCTCTCCCCCCTGGTGTCGGGGTTACCTGCTGGTCATCTCAGGGGCTGATTGCAGAGCTCATACATCACGTCTTTATTGGGAGGAAGTCATTAGGTCTCTGCAGCGACCCAGCCTTGACCCTGCTGAAGCTGCATTAAAAAGCTGGACCCAGGGGTCAGGACTGGGGGGTGGGGCTAAACCAAGGCACTGGCCAATCACAGATGACCTGGGCAGCAGGCCAGCACCTTGGTGTGTGTGTGTGTGTGTGTAGCTATACTTTGTGAGGATAGTTTGACCAGTCCTCACTTTCTGACACCCTCACAGAATTAGGTTTAAGTGAGTTTCAGACATTTACATGTGGTGGTTCATGTTCGAGGGGAAGCATCATGAGGGTCTTTACAAAAATAGTGAGTTTAGCAGCCGAGCAGAAATTATTTGTCACTATCACTAAAATCAGTTCAGAAACAAAACCCATTCATCCATTGACGGCACATTTCTCTGTAGCTCTGAGCTTTTCTTTCACTTTCTTCTGTAACCAAACAATGGAAGGATGAGTGTTGCTCTCAGCGAGCAGCCGGCAGGAGGAGGAGGAGGAGGAGGAGGAGGAGGAGGAGGAGGAGGAGCAGTTGTCTTCCTCTCAGCTTCAGTTAAGAAATCCTCTGGGAAACGATCTGTGGGAGAGTTCCTTTCGTAAACTGAGATTGGGAACAGTTGATTTTCCACAGATGTGCTACCAACATATTTGTCATTGGGGAAGTTTGTATTACAAATAAAATAACTCCGCTGCTCTTAAAACCTTCTCATTGACGTCTTCACTTAGAGATTTTGAATAAGAGGCAGCATCTCGGTGGGACATCAGGGATGGAGAACACGCACACACGCACACACACACACACACACGCACACACACACACACGCACACACACACACCGGTGCAGGTGCTGATCCACCAAGCTACCTGAGCTGCCATCAGCACCGAGGCAGCAGCACCAGGATGTTTGTGTTTCTGTGAATTTCATGAGATGAAATGTGTGTTTGTGGTTCTGAACGAGTCAAACAGGTAAAGAGCAGGAGAACCAACAAAGGCAACGAGTAGCAGCCAATCAGAGGAGGCAGGGCAACGTGGGATGCATATATAAATATGAATATATATATATATACATATACTGATTGAAAAACCCTGTGTACCTGCGTTCACCCTGAATCTCACCACTGATTGAACTGTCGCACTCACTTTCAGTGGATGATCCGATGTTTCACCCGTGGGGGGGGCAGTGTTTGTTTGACTGACAGGAGGCGTAATGTGGCGCCAGGCGTCCCCTTACCCTCCATCTCCCCTCTTCACCTCTCCTCTCAACTTCCCCTGCCCAGATCCCCTTTCTGGGGGTCAAAGGTCATTCATTAGGATGCCCCTCCACTGCTGATAATACAGACATATACACAGTGTGTGTGTGTGTGTGGGGGGGGGGGGGGGGGGGTTCTAACCCACTCAGGACTCTGCCAGGGGTTGAGAGGGCCGGAGCGGTTTGACAGCCACCATCAGTCTTTATGTCCCAGCCCCCCCCCCCCCCCCCCCCCCCCATCCAAAACTATCTCTGCCGCACACACACACAAACACACACACACACACACACACACGCACACACTTTACCCCCGGGGGCATTAGTGTCCTCATGTTGCCCTGAAAGAGAGTTGCAGTGACCGGTCACAGCGATGACAGAAGACGTGACTCCAGCTTTTCAGCTCTCGGCCTCAAACCGACCAGTTGTGCATCGATCAGCTGTTTGTGAAACACGACTTCTCAGAGATGTGTTCAAAATACATAAATGAATAAACCAGGAGGGTGATCGGAGGCGTTCAAACTCACTAGATCTGGAGTTTTAATTGGATCGGCAACAAATTTCACACATTCCTAAATACTTCAGCATTAGCAGCAGCAGAAGCTACATTCTAAACAAGTGACTTCATCTTGTTTCTCTCTTCTTCTTCTTCTTCTTCTTCTTCTTCTTCTTCTTCTTCTTCTTCTTCTGCTGTGTAATGTCTGCCCTCAGTGTGACAGTTTGATGAGCTATTAGTCGACATAATTTACCGTGTGTTCAGCTCCGCCTGCAGACTCTCTGTCTGCTGCGGGACGACGTGCCTTTGTCCTGACTGCTGCTCAGGACACGTATGTGCACATAGAGTCACACGCCTCTGACGTACAGAAACATGTTGCTGTGTTTGGTAAGAATGAGAGAAGAGTCCCTTATGGAGAACTGGAAGGTTGCGTCACATGATGAGGAGCCAGGTGAAAAAATAAAACAAGCATAAACTTTAAAAGGCGTTTGGGGTTATCCTCCTCCGAGCAGACAAAAGACAGAAGACATGACCTCCTCGTTAGGGGGGATAAATACTTAATAAAAGAAAAAGTAATAAATCTTTTGTGTTTTTTAAACCTAAATATTAAAATACAAATAATAGAACCAGATTAAAGAATCAAAGCGTTCTCCCTGAATGCAACATGGAGTCGTGAGACCAGAACAATTAGCTTAAAGACGCTATCTGAGGAGTCGAGGCAAACTGCAGCCCCCCCGACTCCTCTTCACACATCCGTGACGAAGGACAGCTCTGAGGTCGCTGGGTGGCTGATCGTGACCTCCGACCTGTCGGGCCGGTATCAGGCCGGGGTCACGGCGACGACAGGTTGTCCGAAGCTGTGTCCTCTCAGACATGAGTCGTCTGGAAACATGTTCAACTTTCTAAAGTCCAGATTCTAAATGATTTGAAATTGGAAAAGTACCCGAAGGATTTTGTGTAATTTTATTTTTTACTCATCATAATCATCCTCTGTTTCTCATCGTCTTCTCTTGGCCAAGCTGATACCACAGTGACACGTCATGGCACATTAACCCACAGCACGTGTTTGAAGGTGGATTTCTCCATTTGAGCGACTCCACCTGCTGTGGACGGAGGAGAAGGTGGAGGCTGAACTCAGAGGAAGATAAGAAACATTTAGTCAATACTCGTGACATTAAGGATTCGGGTTAACCTCGGTGTGAAAGGTTAATGGCCGAAAAAAATAATGCTCAATCCTTCAAGTTCATCCTGCACATTCTTCCTCCACCTGCCGTGGCGTCAAACCTAGCGTCCCCGGCGCGTTGCGGCTTCACGGTCTCGACTTCACGGTCTCGACTTCACGGTCTCGACCTCACGGTCTCGACTTCACGGTCTCGGCCTCACGGTCTGGACTCTCGCCGCTCTCACTTTGTCGGTGTCGTAACCGACCTGTTGCACAACCGCTGGAGCCGCCGCTCAGCGACCAGAGGAAACAGTGAGGGGAGGGGCGAGGGGCTCTCCGTCTGGGCGGAGGGCAAACTCCCAGCTCGATAAGAAAGGTGAGAGGTAAACATTGACCCTGGTGCTATCGCTGCTTGTCCAGGTCCATCTTTCACTGGAGAAACTATGCAAACAGCCGGGATGCACTGATAACTCTCTTTCAGTCCGAGCAGTAAAACTTTAAGTGTGGTCTGATAACAGGGAGCAGAGCCGAGGCGCCGCGGCTCCTACCATCGCCTCAGGTGGTTGATGAGAAACAATCCAGGGAGGCCGTTTTCTGTGTGAGGAGGTTTTGTTGTCATGTATATTCAATGCAGAAGTAGTTTCATGTAGTAACATGGGAAGCCTTTAGAGTTTGCATCTTGCTCTTCACAAACAGTGAAACTGAGGATCAGTGAAACCTCAAAGTGCAAAAAAGAGACTTTCTGAAAATATGTTCTGATATCACAGTCCTCCCTTTTCACTGACGTCCTCAGTGTTGAGGTCTTTACGTGATATGGTGACATGTTGATTGGTGATATTGTTGGGATGTGGAGATGTTTACTGGTCAGAGCAGGCGTTCAGTGTCTGTTTGGCAGGAAACGTCAAAACTTCGAAATCCAAAACTCAGGGAGCAAACAAAGACAAACTTCATAAACAGAACCAGAAGCAAACAGGAAGCGAACTGACAAACTGAGGAGAACTGGGAGAACTGGGAGAATTGGCAGCTCAGGGACTAGACAGGATTAATTAAACACAGGTGAAACTTGTCGAGGCGAAGCAGCCAATCACAGAGGAGGGAAGCTGGACAGAGCAAGTAAAGAAGCAGGAAACACAAAGAACGACAAAGTAAAACAGGAAGTCATGAATTCAAAGTCTAAACAAAAATCTGAAATTCAAATAAAGACAGAAAGAGAATTACAAGTAAAAGAATGTAACGCTCTGATGTTGACGTTTAAGAAATTATTTTGCTAAATTTAATCTGGACTGAACAGAACCTCGTTTGGTTCTGTTCATGTTCTTGTATTTTTCAATCAGTGGGTTTGTTATGGATCAAGTGAAAGTTTTAAACCTGATCAGACGCCTACTGGAAAATAACCATTTACCAGCGCTGAGGGTCCAGTGTACTGGTATTTAAACAGGGAGCGGCTCCAGTGGGACGACGAGAGGGAAATGAAGAGAAGCCGATTCTCTAGAACCACAGAACAAGGATTAAGTTCATTTTAAACTGAAGGAGGAAGGTAACACAAGATGCCCCGACCCGTCTGTTAATGTCTAACTGGATCAGTAACCACACAGACGCTCGCTCTGACCTCCTGCAGGAGACTCATGTCAGCAAACATGTGGAGAAGAAGGTGTTTGTGAATGGATCTGACATTATTAGAGTCTAGTTCCAGTTAACGACATCACGAGGAGGTGAGTTCTCCTCCGGACGCCACAGAGACTTTTATTCAATATCTGCTCCTTCTTTACTTCAGTCGTCACATTGTCCAGACACATTTGGATTCGTTGCACAAACAGCATCACCTGCAGCAGAATGAACAGAATGGGTTGTTTATATAGTTAATGTTTACAGCCCTGGTTTGAGCCCCGTGGTCGGCTTCACACACGTATGACTTTATTGCACCGTGAAGCTTATGATCATGTGTGTGCGCATAAACACGCTAAACTGCAAACAAGAGGTCAGGATATTGAATTTCTCTGTGACTCTCACTGTTAATAAGATCCATACTGAACATTTCCTGTCCAGCTCGGTCGTAAACACGGCGTTAGCTGTGGCATCATAACGTTTTACTGTGCCTGTGCATGATGCCAAACATGACTGATTTTAATGACACATGAAACAAACGGGGGGGGGGGGGGGGGGCGCCTAAGAACAGTTTATGTAGATGTGTAAATCAGATACAGTGTTATCAAGAAAATGGAAATACAGATATTTTCACAGCTTAAATTCGAAAAATGCGGAAATGATTTGTTAAAAAGATTTAAAATTACATCATCCCTCTGGTTGTTGTGTCATTTGAGTTTTGCTCGACCTCTTTGCAGATTTCAGGGCTATGACAGGAACTTCTGTCTGAAGTGTCAGTTTTACCATCATAATAGATTTGCTCCCTTGACAGATTCTTCACCTCAAACAACTGCTCTTCACCATCAGCTCCAATCAGTCCTGGTGTCCCTCAAGGTTCTATTTCAGGTCCACTTCTATTTTCTCTTTTCATGCTTCCTCTTGTCTTCTGGCTTCTTCTTAGATTCTGTTAGAGTCTCTATTCTTTCTATACTTTTATCTTGTTTGTCTTTTATTGTCTCTTTTGTTCTTTTTTATTCATACTGTAGTTGTTGTTCTGTTGCCATTTTTTTGAAGCTCTTAAGGCCGACTCCTTGTTTTTAATGTGCTAAATGAATTGATTAGTTAATGGTTAGTTAACTGATTTGTTTTCATAGCTTCCAATGGGGACATGACTCTTAGGTTGTATGAGTTACATGCAGCCATCATCGTGAGCAGATCCGCTCGTTAATACAGTTTGTGTTTTTGGAAATGTAGCATTTATTTGTAAGTTTTAACTTTTGGCTTGAAATTGAACATCAGCTGATGTTTACTGCACATTTATCTGCGTCATTGTATTCACCAGGAAAAAAGAAATTCAAGGTTATAATAAATAAATAAATGAAGAAATATTTTGAGATCTTCCAAAACATTGGCACCATAACTGACACGGTCACATTTATTTGAAAGATTCCTGTTAATTTATATCAAGTATTTCTACTGATACTTAAAATAAATATTACAGACACATTTCTCACAGTTTCTCAAATGAAATGAACAGATGAAATCTAAGTTTGAATATAAATATTTGTAGTTAAGTTGTGAAAATTCATCTTTTCATTGTAGCTTATAAATTGTTAAATGAAGGTTATGGGGACATGACATGAGTCCATCAAAGTAAAAACAGAAACATGTATTTTATTCCATGAGCCACACTCACTTGAATCAGTGACAACTCACAGGAAGTGTTGAGTCAGTGAAGTCATTGTGAAGTCTGTGTCTCCCCCTGCTGGTCAGCTGATCACAAACGATTGGACCATGATGAGATGTTTTAAGGGTTTGAAAAGGAGAAAATAAACCAGACGCAGTAATGAGGCGTTCAAATGTTAATGCACCATTCATTTTAATTAAGTTGGCTTTAAGTTTAAACTAATATTGATGTGCAAATACTTGATTTATAAATCCTGACCCATGTGTACATGTTTAAAATGGTTTTTTTTCAAGTGAGAAGATGTTCATGTTAGATTTTGAGTTCTGCTTTGGATCATTGTCCCGTTTGTTCTTTTTGCTTTAACCCTCGTTAATGGTTCTTGAGTGTTATTACTCCTGATGAGCTTCTTTACTCGTTATCGAAGATGAGCGTTTCCTTTTTAACATCATGAAATAAAAACGTAATAAAAGTACATCAACATATAAAGGCTGTTAATAAATCGTCTGAAGTGTATCTGCTCTTATAAAAATGCAGCTGGTTCTATACATTTGTTTACTTTGAATTTAGTTATAATTTCCATGACGTCATTGTCACATGTCCAGCTTTGTAATATGTTTACTGAAAGGTTCAAATCAACTGTTACAAACTGGCTCATGAATCAAACAAACTAGAAAATGTTTTGAAAGAAAAACGGTTGAATCACGTGCACATGAAAATATAAACACTAATGTTAGTATGACGTCACCTGCCTGCAGGAGCCCCGTGCAGACACTTGATGGCGCTAGTGATGTGTGGTTCTGAAGCTGCTGACCCTTGACTGAAGAGGAAGTTTAGTAAAGATGATATTTCATTATATTTATCATTTAAACCGAGTCTGGACCTGAGCTGTGCGTGTGTGTGTGTGTGCGTGTGTGTGTTTGTGTTTGTGTGCGTGTTCCACTGAGATTAATTACAATAGCTGAGATTCACAATCACCTCAATATCTTGATTTTTCCACCCTGTAAGTTTCTCATTTCTCACAAACACACTCAGAGGGAAAAAGGTCATGAAGGACCTGACGTCACATTGATGCGACAGCAGAGTAATATCTGTATAAAAGCTTCTGTTGCCTTTAATGTGTTGCTTCATGAATCAGTTTAGTCTGCTGCTTTAAGTGACTTAACATTATTTGAAAAACGGCTTTTAGTGAGGCAGCGTTTCCCTTTCAGAATAAAAGAGTGAGGATAAAGCTGCTGCTCTGATTGGAGGAGGAGGAGGACGTGACTCAAAATGTTTTCAGGATGAAATCTTTTATTATTTCAGAATAGTTGATTAACAGTGATGCATCTTACCAAGGTTCTGTGAACACATTGTTAGAGCTTATGATTTGTCTGAAGACAGGTTTATTGACTTCATCTGAAATGAAGTCACTTCTTCTTGGAGCCTTCGAGGCCGCTCTTCTCACAGTCGATGAAGAAGTCGTTGCAGGCGACGGTCAGAGCCGCGACCAGAACCACAAACTCCTGGAAGTCCACTTCCCCGTCCTGGTTTTCATCCAGCTCACTCATAATCCTCTCCACCACCATCGGGTCCTTGCTGGCCTGAAAACACAAACATCATGCTGAAGAAAAAAAGAATCGAACCAAAGAGGAATCTGTTTCACAAGATCTTCTACTAATGGGGATTTCCCTGCATGGTCTAAGAATAGGAAATACAAAAAGGGTCCAGTGGTTAGAGCCATTTCCAAAACCAGATGTGTGCTATGGACATTAAGTGCTCATGCATAATCTTTACTTTCGTTTGTCTAATCCTCAAACTATCTAAACTGAATCTGCTCTACACGACGGAGCAGCGACTCTACGTTCAGACAGAGACTCACCGACAGGAGATCTGAGAGTTCCTGCTTCAACAGGCACTTCAGTTCTCGTTTATTCAGCTTGTACTTGTCGCCTTCTTGTCCCGAGTACGAGTGGAACACTCCGATCAGGCTCGTCATCGCCTCCTGCAGGTGGCCACTCATTGTTTCAGTCCTGCAGGGGGAGGAGACAAATCAGGTTTCACTACAGAGAAGGTGAAGAAATGAGCTTTTCCTAAAACCATATTGATTTGAAATGAAAACTGCAAGAGGAGACATTCTGCAGGACTTCACCTGAAGAACCATCAGCTCAGACTATCATGATCCATTCTAACTCAAACCTCCACTCAAGTGTTAACACCATCGATGTCTGAAGACTGATCAGAAGATTCAACAACACGATGCAGCTTCTACTCAATCACAGCGCCCCCAGGTGGTGATTAACTGTTGGACTCAGAAGAAAAACCTGAATCTATCTCCGTCAGTTCTTCTCACAGGAGATCGAACCCACTTACCAGAGCTACACAGAACAGACGTTCAGGCAGTGAAGGAGGAAACTCTCTCTATATTCACTGAACCCTCACTCCTCCATCTGCCGACTGATGTGAAGCTGCAGCAACAACATCAATAACTGAGCTGAAGAAAAGTCTCATGAGAACGAAGCAAAAAGCTGGAAAGCTACAGAACGTTTCTGAGACCACATCCTCAGAACGTCTTCGTTAAACTCTGTTGAAACGTGTTCCTGTCTGAGCTGAACTCAGGTGGAGGAGTTCAATCTGACCTTACACCGTCAGACACCTGAGAAGCTGCTGCTGCCTCCAGGAGCCGCTGGAGGACAAAGGCACCGACCTCCTGCTGGGCCGCGTGCACACGGATTCAGATCCTGCATTAAGTTACATTCAGTGGTGCCCCCTGGAGAAGTCTATATTTCATACAGAGATGTACAGCTGCAGTCTGAGAGCAGGTCCTGAGCTGAACGATGCCGAGCCACATTCACTTCATTAGGCTCCATGATTGCTGCTAATAATTTATTTCTGGGAGCTAATTAAAGGCTCTTTGAATGTCAAATGCAAATCTGGTTTTAATTAACTGAAGCAGAGACGAGCATCAGACTGCAGACGCCACTCAGCAGGAAACAATCAAGTCAAACACAGAGTCTCTTCCTCCTCTCCCTGTGGAAGCAGCAGAGGAGACACACAGCAGGAACTCACCTGGACGCTGACGGCTGCAGGTGCAAGTGGCTGCAGCTCACACCTCATCAGTTATATGGGCTCCTCTCACCTGTGTGCAGGTCGGCCGGAGTGACGCCCCCCTCTGGAGGACTCCTGCTGCTGCACGGCCGCCTGCGCTGCAATATAAGGTGAAGAACACAGGATACAAGGTTTAATCAGTCAAAGCAGGAAAGAGCAGGAACACAATAAAACCTGATAATGAGCCGTTAACGGTGACGTGTTTAACGCAGAAACTTTATACAAATGTTTTATCGGCTCGTGATGGAAAACGACTTCTCATTTAACAGATGAGGTGAAACACTAACATGGAGTCTCACTGGGTTTATTGTCAAATCCAAACTGACGGCTGCATTTGTGTCTTTAATTTCTCTAAATACGATTTTTTTTTAATAAATACTATGATACCAAATGTGCTGTTTTGTGTTTTCTTCTGTTTGATTGTATGTATATTAGATTTTTTAACAAATGTGCAGCAATTTGTGTCACATTTTTTACATGAATTGTGTGATATGAGCGTAGTTTTATCATAATTTCAGGATGTTTGCTGTCGGGGCACAAACCACACTTCTCTCTCTCTGCAGTTTCCCACCTGTCATAGAAGTGCAGTTCTTTGAACAGCCATATTAACTTGAGCTCCTTTAGAGCACAACCTGTCTGTGGCTCCTCTGAGCTCAGCTTCGTGTGCTTTAAAGGAAACAGCTGTTAAATGGACCATGAGCTGCAGGTGCTCTGTCATTGAGGTTAAAGGTCTCAAGCTGAATACGTGATCATCTTTGTCACAGGTCGAATATAGTTTGTGTTAACGGTGTTTACCCTTCAGAGCTGAAATGGGTTTTCTTTGTCTTTGTTTGACGTGTTATGGCTGAAACGATTTCAGAAACAAGACATGTTTGTGATTTGGTCATTTTAGGTCACATCTGCAGGTAAAGAACTCGGCACAAAAACACATTGTGAGCTCTGAACCCTGTTTTCCTGCTTCGTGTTCACACTCGTACACTTGAGTGACATTTGCCTACAGAGTCGTCAGCCACTCTGACAAATAGAACTCATTTTTTTTTGTCGTACAGCTTCTACCTGCGAGCTGCGTCAGAGACTCTCTGGTGCTCGTCACCCGGCTCTTCACTGGAACGCCATTTGCAGCGATTACGTCTGAATGAAAGAGCAAGTGGAGAGGCAATGCAAATCTAGAGCAGGCCAGTCAAATGAAATGTTCACTGAATGCAAATGATAAGGATTAATTTGCATCAGTGTCCACATGTGGAGGATATGAAAGTTTTATTGATGCATAATTCTAGTCAAGAGTAAATAAAAACATCAAATTAAACCTACAATGTCTGAAAGTTTTAATCATATGATGAAATGAATTTTTAACTAAATGTTTCTGAATTCAACATTATTGGAATAAATTATGAATGGAAACCTGACACGACCTCACATCGGAGACAGATTTTTTTCTTCCCTTGGTTTGATGATATTCCCGTTTGAAGAAGAAATTTCTTTTTTGACGTGACGAACTGGGACACGTGCACCAGAGCACGACCGTGTCTGATCCCAGCAGGGCGGGGGGGAGGGGGGCGAGTCATCAAACAAAGTTTAAAAAGACAGGAATACTGTTTTTATTAAAAAATGAATAAATACATCAATATTGCATCGTGGGAATTATAAATGTCCAGCATTTAACGAGGCGTACAAATATACTTTAACATCCATAATGGAGAAATTCTGAAAATATAAAAAAAGTCTGTCAAAAGCATAAATGATTCTATATGTAAAATACTCGTTGTATTTGTACGTCTGCAGCTTTTTGTGCTGCAGAAGAACATCTGGGACTTTCTGTTTTTGTGCTGTTGTAATAATTTTCAGCTGATTTTGTAACGTCTCTCTCTCTCATCTGCAGGCTTTTGTTATCTCTGCAAATAGCCACACACCCACATGGTAAACAGAGAAACAATAATGATACACAACACTCATGCAATACTGAAAGGAAGAAGTCATTTAGAAAACAACTGGCACAAGTTCAAAGTCTCATAAATACAGATATTACAATCGCCTGCTGTACAAAACATTTCAATCATAAACTCAAAATACTGTTATTTATACCAACACGTCTCATGAGGGAAGCAAACTGAGTTTCCTGTCAATCATAGATTCAAAGTTTCACCTTTAAGCTCCAGCTCTCGCTGCATGAGTCCACATTTTAAAAGCTTTTAACGACAGAACACGTTAGATGTGAAATGAGTCGCTATAAATAAAAAACTGCATCTTCTCTGATATTATTCTCAATAGTTGTGGAAAAGCTTAAACAGGATGTTTTTGTCAGTATTTAGCAAAAAGGTCTTAAACATTTTCCATGAAGTTTTGTGCAGGGTCTTTATATACATATATATATATAAATAAACGATTGGCCCTGGCAGTGCTTTGAGCTCCACTCAGCCTAATGAAGCTGTATCTTCACAGGCTTAAGACAAAAGGCCAATTAGATCAAGTTATTACAGACATGCACGTGCACGTACTCATTAACACAGGAGCCGCCACTTTAACACTCAGAGGCCGACGGAGAAGCCACTTGAAGATTAGGACTTAATTAGAACATATTCAAAGACGCGATGCATCGAGTTCCCAACAACTAATCTCCACTTTAAACTCAGGGGAAGCTGGATCCAACGATCTGCTTCCACAGTGATTCTGACTCTTATGTTCCCGGACACGTCAGTAATTGGTCCACAGTCCCCAGAACACCTCGTCTCAGACAGAGTGATTCTCTCATGTGGCCTTTGGCTCAGCTGTGAGTCATCAGAGCTGGAGCAAATTATGATCTGGTACCTGTGAGAGCCAGGAACGTAAAAGAGACCCATCGGCTGCACAGACCTGTCAGCACCTGGTCCTGCCACCCGGCTTGTTATCCACAGTGCCACATGGGGGATCTCATTCAGCGCCTGTCAACAGGACGCCGGCCTCGGACGCTCACAGGCCGTCTGCTCTACACTCGGCAGATAACTTGACAGAATCCCACAGGCGGCTCGTGATCATGCTACTCTCCGTCATCTTTAATGAGACGTGGTGTTTCACTCCCACCTCGTTGTGAAAGGCAACTCGAGTTCAGACCTTTACAGACACCTCAGTTCTTTGACCTTTTCTTCAAAATGCCACTAGCGGTATTTGTGTTCGGGGATTTGACAGCTTGTTATTATTCCTTTCCATGAAGTTGATATCTTCTTGATTACACTTCACTACCTTTGCCCCGCTGTCCTCTTGAGGGCATCTGATCACTGAAACAGATGAAGTTCTGCTCTGGACGCTCTGGCCCCCGTCTCCGGTCATTGTCGGCTTTCCCAGGACGCTCCTCAGCTGCTCCCAGAAGAACGGCTGCTGGCTGACCTGCTGGGGCCACTCCAGGTACGTCTTGGTGCTCAGCATCTTCTTCAGCCTGCAGTACTTACTGGGCAGCGAGCTGGGATCGATGGGCTCCTTAACCACCAGGATGACATCACTAAAGGTCTTTCCCATGGCCCTCTGCTGGGCGAAGTACAGCTCGTAGTTGCACCAGTCGCTGTTCACAAAGTGTCGGGAGAGGACGAATATCGACTGAGGACGGAACGAGGAGGAAAGGAAACAAAATGAAAACATTAGGTGTATCGAAGAAGACTTGAAACCACAGACTGAGGCATAAACTCCTGAGGAAAATGTTTACTGATGTTATAAAGTGAGAAGTAGAGTAATTTTCTATAAGCACAAACCAGTGGAGTCTCCCCCTGCTGTTCATTTGAGAGAATACACATTCCAGGCACTGCATTTGCTTCAATTCCAGTCCCAGACAAAAATGTTGTAAAACACCCCCCGGGTTCTGGATCTGTCTATTTGGACCGATTCAATCCAAATGTTATGAGTTCTTTTCTCCCTCTACAAACTTTCATGGAAGTCGAAACCAAACATGAACGGAACAACCTGCTTCATGTTTCTGATATCTGCCTTTTGATTGACACATCATCTTTCACTTCAGTCTGTTGAGAACCAGTATCACCACTTTTGGAAACATCTGAATGCCTCAACCAGCTGATTCAAACTTTCAAACTCTATTTATAACCCACTTGCCAAAAATGGGCTTGTTCAATTCTCTGTATAAAGTAGAGTGTTGTGAGCAAGACAATGATAAAACTATGCGTTCGTACCTTTCGACTGTTTTCAATGTTCTCAATGATGTTGTCGATGATCCACCTTCCCGGCATGAAGTCCCTCTCATGGATGCACAGACGATACGGGTTTCTATTGTTCTCCAAACAGGGCAACAGCTGGTCCCTCACCCAGTCTGCATCAGCGTGGCTGTAGGAAATGAAGGCGTGATACGTAAAAGTGCCCATTTCCCCGGCTGCTTTTTCCTTGTGCGCTCTGTATTTGGCTCGGATGATCTGATAGGTGGCTTTCGTGTACCAGGGAAGGTCGAAGATGTAGCAGATCAGCATCAATATCAGGATCACCGCTGCAGTGGTGGCCACAGAGATGAGGATGACGAGTTTCATGTCGCAGGCCACTCGACTTGGTAAGTATTGGGATACAAACGTGTTGAGGAAGGCCTCCGGGTGGTAGCACCTGTAGTTCCACGGCCAGTCGGTGAGGTTGACCGTTCCCTGTGATATCGTCTCCTGGACGAAAGCGTGAAGCTCACAGGTGCAGTGGTACGGGTTGTTTCCCGCCCTCAAGCCAGACAGCTCAGGCATGCCCTGGAAAGACGCCTTGCTGATGAGGCCGAACGAATTCCCGTCCAAGGCTAGAAACTGCAGGTGCGGACTTGTCCACTTCGATGGGATGAACTTGATTTTGTTCCCACTCAGCAGGAGCTCTCTCAGGTCGGTAGCTCTCTCAAAGAACGTCGTGTCCAGCTGGTCCAGGTCGCAGTGGGACAGGTCCAGGTACTGCACCGTGGTGGGCAGACAGAGGAGGGCCTCAGTGACAAACTGGTTGTGGTGGGCAATGAGACGAGTGATGTTTGTCCAAACGCAGTCGCGACTTTCTTCAGCAGATCCCAGTTTGTTGTTGCTGACGTCCAACACCTTCAGCTGCCGGAAGTCGCTGGTTAGCACCGACAGGTCCCTCAAGCTCGTCAGCTCGTTGCTGCTCGCGTTGAAGGTGTGGAGGTTTGGCATGGTGCCCTTGTTTTCACAGCGCTGGTTGAAGATGTAGCCACTCTGCAGTCGACAGTAGGAGATGTCCAGTAACTCCACACCCTCCATCTCCACCCAGGAGTCGCAGGGCACGTAGTTGAAGTAAACGTACCGAATAGAAAGTTGCTTGATCTTGTTGAACCAGGTGAAGCGCCAGTCAAACCGCAGCACATCAGGATTACTGATATACCTGAAAGAAACAGAAAAAGCAAATACTCAGTCTCAAAAGTGCAATTCACTCACATTCACTCCTCTGGTCAATTTAGATCATCCAATTAATCAATTAACCCCAGTCTGCTCGTGTTTGGACTGTGGGATGAAGCCGGAGTCACGGCAGGAAAAACGAGGCTCACGTTTAATCTCACAACACTTCTGCTTATGGTTCTGAAAATTGCTTCAGCATAGGTCATAAACCCTGCCTCCACCAGGTTAGTGGATGGGACATGGATCAAAATTACATTACATGTCATTTAGCTGACGCTTTTGTCCAAAGCGACTTACATTTTTAGTACACTCAACATTTATTAGGGGCCATTTAGGGGTTCAGTATCTTGCCAAGGACACTTCGGCATGCAGATGGGGAAGAGTGGGGATTGAACCGGCAACCTTCGTGTTGGAGAGCGCCCACTGTACCCCCTAGGCCCTAATGGCTTAGTATATATGTCATTTCTAGATTGTTCTAATCACACTGATGTTTGTTGAAGTTTGGTTTGAATTAGTTATTCAATGATATAAAAACAGGGTGAGATGTTGTGATTGATATCGAGGTTTCATCCCCTGATTCATCTCAACATGTGGATATGGGACACAAAGAGGAAGATACTCACCAAAGATCCAACCTGTCAATCGTCAGGTTTGTGATCCTGGAACTTGCTCCGGTGTCACTGAATGTGGGTGAACGGGCGAAGTCGATGTACTGAACCCTCAATCTTCTGATCAGGCCGATTTGTAGGTTCATCAGAGCCATCCTCAGGAGATGCTCGTTGAATTTCCCCCTGTGGATGATTAGCTGAAGCGCATTAATGTCTTTCAAACCCTGGAAGATGTCCTCCTCCCCCGTGTAGTACATGTACTCGAAGAGGTTGCGGAACTGGATGACGCTGAAGTTGTTGTTGGTGATGTCGTGCAGCATGTGAACGAGAGCGCCCGGCCGCTGATCTAAGGCCATATCGAAACCCATCTGCTTCGTCCGGATGACCTCCAGACTCCCGGGCTCGTAGTAGCTCAGGTTGGAGGAACACTTGATTGCAAAACTTTGTAGCCTGATGTTCTTCAGCGGCAAAAAATCTGCTTTCTTCAGTCCCATCACCAGGGGCCCCCCCATCGACAGAACCTGGAGTTTCACCAATTTGGAGAAGCTCTCAGCCAGAGTGGCGTGTTTGTACAGGTTATTGGACATGTCCAGCTGTTTCAGGTCGGACAGAGGCGTCAGAGCGCCGGCAGGGATTTCCTCCAGCGAGTTGTTGAAGACGTTAAGACTCTCCAGCAGTGGGTTGTGTTTAAAGGCATCCGTGTGGATGTGTGAAATGTTGTTGAACTGCAGCTGCAGGATGCGCAGCAGAGGCAGCCGGAGGAAGTCGTCAGCGTGGACAGCTTGAAGATTATTGTAGGAGAGATCCACGTACTCGAGGGTGGAGGGAAGCCGGGGCACGGCGGTGAGCTGCCTCCCCACGCAGTCTGCCGAGCGGCCCGAGTTGTGGATGCGACAGGTTCCGTCCTCGCGGGTCGAGGCCGGAGTCGGGGACGCGAGAGACCCGAGGAGCAGAGAACTGAGCTGGATCAACTTCCACATCATTCCACAGACCTGGAAAGAAACAGGAAACATTGAGCTTGTTATTAAATAGATGGACGACATTTATAATGTGGTGGAGGAAGATTTAAACATAAGTAAAAGTACAATTATATATATAGAAACAGTCTGGTAAATGCACCAAATAAGTTGTTCTACTTGAGTAAAAGTACAACAGTACTCTCTTTTAACTTAATTATTCAAATAAAAACAATGTATTCAATTAAATAATTATAATTAGGTAAAAATACATCAGTTAAATACATTCAATTAATTATAATTTAGTACAAATACATTAGCAAACAACAGCTTACTCATGTTTTCTTCTTCTGCTTGATTCTGTCACAATCTCATCCTCGATCCTGTTTTTCACTCGGCTCGTCTTAAATCATACATGTCTATTTTCAGAGTTTTTAAAGACACACAATAACATAAAATAAATAACGATATAACAAAATAATCAGACCACACACTCACACAATGTGACCTCAGCTAACCTGCACAGGGAAACAAATCAGATCCATATTAAACAGGCTTCACTGGTCCCCTGTGATACAACAACACTCACACGACACTCACCCAGTTTCCTGCTCAGCACCGTGAACACTGACTCTCTCAAATCCCTCCTCTCTCCTTTACTTATATGGCCCAAGGCTCCACACTCACATGTGAGGAGCTGTCAAACTTTACAACCACTCAGCAAGCAGCGTTGGTTTTATCTCATCCACAGGAGACGTGACTTGAATAAACATTTATGTCCGTGTGGAGAAGGGTGATATAAATCCACCGCTCCTTATTTACTTGAAATTAAAGGATGTTCCTGTTCCTGTTGTTGTTTTGAGCTCTTCCAGTCAGGAGGAGGGAGATGTGTTGTCTAATGTCTCCTGTTCCTCCTGGAACTGTTTCAATTTTGAAGTATTAACAAAAAATGTCATTGTTTGTTTTCTAGATAAAGACAATAAATGTAGTATAGTATTGCAGATTTTCTGTCATCCTGTGTTTACTGCGTCTTTCTTCCTCTTCCTTCCTCGCCATATAACGTGAGGGACAAACCACAACCCCCCCCCCCCCCCCCCCCACGTCTATCTGCCCTGGTCAACAGTGAGCAGCTGCTAGTGGAAATTGACACTGTTGATGAACATCGATAATATTGACTCAGTCAAACTCCTGCAGTTGTTGTAAAATGTTGTGTTAGAATCTGACAATAACAAGGTTTGGGAACTCACGCAGACTTTTGTAAAGTGCGAGTTCATTGTGTTTTGCACATGTAGTAACCACTAGGTGTTTGTGTTGTTCTTCTTGGTTCACCGCAGGTCACCTCCATCACCACTGGGGGGTCTCTGGTTGTAAATTAAAGGAGCAAGATGGCGGTGCCCCTAACATGGATTCTCTGGCTTCATCTTTGGGAGGATGTAGAGAAGTGTTGTCTGTTCTTACATTAAATGTTCCAAACCAGAGATTTGTTCTGCATTGAATTGCTTCTGTATTTTATTCCATTTATTCAGTGTAAACAAAATATCTGGTACAAATTCAGATTCCTTTTATTCTATAATTCATTTATCTGTCAGGAACAGTTTGAGTCTGCACACATACCTTGGACTCTGCACCCCCCCAGGTTGTGTTTTGTGGGCGATATGCATGTGAGTCATGTGTTTTAATGTCTTCTTTAATACTTGATCCTGTGGCTACGCTCACTGATCACTCTGGGATATTTCAGTGGCCTTTCCGGACAGTGGGTGGAAGTTGAAAGGCGTCGCCCGACTTCACGATCGCTCTTTGCTCCGAGCTGAACAGAAAATCTGTGTCAGGGCAAACCGAGGTCAACAGAAGCCGAGTGTTCCCATCTCCCCACATCCACCCAGCTGGTTTGACATTAACCAGCCTGCAGCCTGTCTGTGAACAGGAGAGGCTTGCATGGTCGTGTTGTGTTGACACTGGTTGGTCATGTCCAGCCTCATCTGTGAAGAATGTGCACAGAGACGTGCCAACTACTCACTCCTGCATGTCTGGGTTCATTTCCTTGTTTTGAGACGAGCAGCGTTGCTTCATCTCCGTGTCAACACACAATCAGATTGACAGGTTAAACAGGCCGTACAACCTGAGCCACCTACACATTAAACACACACACACCCTTCCGCCCGGTCAAAGGCTCACTGCCAGCTTCTTATAGAAAACTGGAAGGACGAGCGGGAAACCCAGAGGGAACGCGCATACGATGGAAATATGAATTGTTTCTCTACCTTAGAGATAAACTCTCATACATCATTGTTCACTGTTCATACTGGGAACCAGCTGGTGACGTGTAGAGGACGGATATTGAAAGTTAATCCTGAGTCCGCACACATTTCACATTAACGATGTGAAAATGAACACATTTATTCAGCCTTCATTTTTAGGTGTGGAACATCTACATACTTACTCCACACACACACGTCTTTATGTGACTCGCATCTCAAGAAATGTTCATCTCATCAGCTTCACATGTGTGTGTTGTCGAGGGCCCAGTGAAGAGCAGTGTGGACTGTGTTATATGTTATATGTTACAATGTTATGTTATATGTTATATGTTATGTTACATAGTATGTTATTTTTTTGTCATTTTGTAAAGTCGCCTACTACATAGATGTTTGCCTGCCATGTCATAAGAATTCCACTGCTCCGATGACGCTGTCATTGGAGCATGTGACAATAAACTTTGATTTGATTTGATTTGATTTGATGTGATTTGGACACATGATACTTTCAACTTATCTTTTCTTCTACATCCTCAGATAAATCACATCAGTGCCTGAAGACCTGTGGATTGTGATTATTCTGATAATCTGATTATTATTATTTTACAATATCAGACTGACAAAGACATTTATGGGAGTTGCAGGTGATGAAATATGTTATTGCAGCAATAATCATGGAGTCACTTCCTCTTTTCTCTCAGAGTCAAAAGCAAAACACTTGTTTTTTTTGCTCTAAAGCTCCACAGGGTGGAATTATGGTGCTGAACAGTTTTTTCCCCATGGCAGTGGGGCTCACAAACAAGCCCCCCCCATCACACTGACTCTGCTGACCCCCCCCCCCCCCACCCTCGCACATAATTTATAACACTACATTATTGGCACTACCACCAATCTTTGCACCTTAAAACCGAACACAACACATTTACTGTATATATTATTTTTTCGATATTGTTGTTTTTTATATTGATGTTTATATTGCTCTATATTGTTGTTTTTATATTGTTGTTTGTAAAGTGCACCAACCACACCAAGGCAATTTCCTGTATGTGAAAATATACAAGGCAATAAAAAGAATTCTGATTCTGATTCTGATTCTGATTAATTTTGAAAAATTGTGAACTCCGATCTGAGGATTGTGTCGTTGAAAAAACAACAGCAGAGTAATAAAGCAAATTTAGTTTTGACTATAAATTCTTCACTGCAGATAAACCAGGTAGGATGAACACAGTTTTCTTCTAACTGCACCATAGACTGTTTATCTATGGTATCTGCACACATGGAAGTCAATCAGCAAACCAGGGCGTCACAGAAACAAAAACAACCGGCTCGATCACTGATTAAACTCTTTAATAAGCTGCGGCTGGCGTCATCCAGTCACCTGAGAGCTCAATAACTGGCTCTGATATTTACCCAGCAGTCAATAGTCGGTGGCAAACACATGAATGTGGCAGCAGACGTGTTCTCACTCGGCTTCGACGAGGTTTGTGTGCAACGTACAAACAGAGAACACACAAACTGTGAACCCTCGACTCCCTGGTCAACATGTCCTCTCACATCTCCGGTGTTTAACCATGCAAACTCTCAGCGTGGGTAGATGATAACAGCGTTTTATTAAAGCAAAATTAAATATGTACTATGCTTGTGTTGTGCTTAAAGGCGGAGGGGTGAACTGATCATCTTTTCTGGACCAGTCAAAACAAAATCCTGACACTTTATGATTGAGCTGTAAAAGTATTTTATGTGTCTGCGTCCTCATCAAGAAAAACTGTTTATTACTATTTTGATTTGTCATAGCAGGAAATGTCATAAAACAAATAATAACTTATTGTAAATCATCACTTGGGTTTTCTGAAGGTTTCATATCCCAGTGGGACTTGTCATGATTTATTATGGCCTGAGGAATTCATGATTTTCTTAATTACAGAAATTAGACTCATGAAACAAGTGGAGCTAATAACATCAGCACCTTGAAATCCTCTTTAGGTGTTTTGGTCTCAGGGCTCTCGTACTGAACATGCCGGCTCAGAGGCGTCGCTAACCTTATTAGTTCCACCTCCGCTTCTCCAGCCGCAACTGAGAAGTCAAAGTATCTCCACCGTGAGAACGTTTATTTCAGAGGGACACACAAAATGACTTCACCGAAGAGGTTTCAGGGTAGAAAAGAAGAAGATGAAGGGGTTTCATGGAAAAACTGAAATAAGGTTTGAGGGAAACGTGATGGTATTCATCTCATCACATAATCTGAGTTTTAAGTCACTTAAAAGGACGTTTTAATAAGTGCTGATTTTCAAAAACAATGTAAAACGATAACCCTGTGTTACTTTGTGCAATGAACCGACGCCAGAAACAACAACAACCCTCTGTCAACCGGTTTCTCTTCTTCTGGTTTTGCACATCCAGGTCTTATTACACGTTAGCAGCTACGTTTAGCATCACTGCTCCACATACACAGGAACTGACGGCGTCTTCTTTGAGTTTCAACATTCTTCAGTGTTGTTTGATGGAACATTGACGTAGACTTTAATCACAACACACTGGCCTGACGTGTGTTGAGCGTTTGGATTTTTTTGTGTCTTCTCGTCTGAACGGAGATATTTATTAAAAATAAAGGTTGCGTTGACGAAGGTGAATACAATGTGCAGTTGTGTAGACGAGGCACAGAGCAATGTGAACAGCACACACTGTCCTGATGTGTGATGAATGAATAATCCATTCATGAGAAATACCTGGAGAAGGGCGGGGCAATATTTTATCTGTGACTCGAAACTCGACTGTGCAACTAGCTGGATTAAGACTTGTGTCTGTAAACAACACAAACAGCATCAGAGTTGTTTGTTAAGAGGAAGTTGGAACCATGTCTGATGGGAAACTGGTGATGTTATTTCTTTCATCAACAACCACAGGATTATCATCACTACTGTGAGGACAGAGGTGTGGTGCTGCTGGTGTGTTCCTATTGGTCTATCGTCTAAGGGGAGGGACAAATACATATATGAGTACATGAAGGTGGAGGACTTGTTTACAGCCGAGTAATATAATAACCGATACTAATACCAGACGAACCCAGAACAATAACGTTGGTAATGTGTGTGAACAAAGTCGCAGTATTGAGATGAGTCTCACTGAAGTTTGTTCTTCATGACTTTCAACTGGAAACGTTTCCCTGAATGAAGTGTTAATCTGAATAAACACGTCTGAGAGTCACTGGAGTTTTTCTCTATTAAACCAGATCAACCAAAAACTTCCATCAACTTTACAAAGAGATAAAAAAACATAAATCAAGAAGTTCATGTGAAAGAACACAAAGCAATACTTTCAAGCTTCTCATGTCTTTTTCCTATTTCACAAGCTGCTGTGATAATGGTTTAAAAATGTGAATATTTTAAATGTAAAACTGACAAAAGAAAAAAGCAGATTCTCGTCCAAAAATCACAAGAAACGGTTTTGCGACGAATTTTCTCAAACTTGAAAAAGACGTGTTTGGACCTGAAGCCACTTGGTTTTAATTTGACAGTCTCTCAAGGCTCAAGGACAACGAGCAGTTTATCGATGTCATGGTTTGTGAAAAAGACGAGTAGTGACACTGCAAAGATAAAGAAACAAATCAGTTTATTGTTTTCAGGTTTGTCCACTCGCTTCCATCCCCACAATAACTGGGACAAGTAAAGAATGAGACGAGCAACACGAAATGAAACAGTTTGAATGATCTGAGATTCAGTCTCCTAACGATTGTGTTTTAACCGAGTCGTGTTTTAACCGTTAACTAACACTCTCTCTCTCTCTCTCTCTCTCTCTCTCTCTCTCTCTCTCTCTCTCTCTTCTCTCTCTCTCTCTCTCTCTCTCTCTCTGGAACATCCACAGATTTCAATCAGGCAGCAGAGACACCAGCAGCTTCACAGGTGTCCAACAGTTCCACCAGCTCCTCACCTCAGGGGCTGGTCTTGGAGAGGATCAGTCTCTTGTTAGGTTTATTATTATGACTGTTATCAACAGCATAAAAAACCCCAGCACTGATTCCCTCCTTCTAACAAGCTCTGCCTGGGAAGGAACCTCGACTTATTAGTGATGCTTGAATAATCAGAGAAATGAGTTCCCGACTGGTATAACTCCCGTGGACCTCGAGTTGGAACAAGAACTAAAAAGAATAAGAGTTTCAAATGTCCTCACTTAGAAAAACAATCAGCTCCACCTGCAGATGTTTTTATGATTAACAAACATGTTCTTAATCATATGTTTACGTCTGTCACTCCTGTTCCTTTTGTTACTTCATGCAAACAGTGGACAGATGTGTTGTTTAAAGACTCGAAACACAAACACACACTGAAGACTTCACAGCTCGGACACAGGGACGATCAGAGGAGCACAGGAGGTCACGGTTTCCCTCAGGACTCAGAGATCTGTGGTTTTCAGGGTCAAATCAAGGTCACAGCTGTTGGTCACTACTTTCATTTTGGGGTTTGGCCTCTCAAACAGGTTTTTAATAAAAACAACACTGGGATTATTGGAGGCAGCGCAAAGAAATCAATTTAAATCATGAGCATTAATCCAGGTCCAGACTTTAACTTGGAGGATAAAGCTGCTCCGTCTAAACGGCTCAACCCTGATAACTGGATCAAATACTTCAAATAAGAGACAGACAGGACAATCCCCCTCCCCCCCGAGGACATGGACTACATGTAACTCATGTTCATATCACCATAGTTCTGTTGTGACTACACAGTGAAAGTGTTGCATCGAAGCCTCATCTAACATCTTCATCTAACATCTTCATCTAACATCTTCATCTAACATCTTCATCTAACATCTTCATCTAACATCTTCATCTAACATCTTCATCTAACATCTTCATCTAACATCTTCATCTAACATCTTCATCTAACATCTTCATCTAACATCTTCATCACGTAGCGGCTCAGTGAACCATGCAGGTGAGAGAAGGGGAATCACACACACTCTCTCCTGGACGTGTTAACAACAACGCGCACAACGTTTCAGCTCTGGACCTTCGTCAGGTGACAAGTGAGACGTAGAAACTCAAACACAGAAATACGCTGCACCTCCTTGAAAGCAGCCAATCAGAGAGAAGAGGTCATCAGACAGAGTAGCAGAGACTCCCCACACACACACAGACACACACACACACACATGCACACAGGACATTGTCTCGTACATGAAGAAACACACAGAGGAGTACACTCACCGTGGCCCCGCCGCTCACACACTGCTCCTCTCCCTCACTTTGACTACACAACACATTGTGGACTTGTCTGCATCTGAGACGCTCTGTCTTTGTTGACAGGAGGATCACGCCTGTGGCACCTTGGTCTCTCTCTCCACCCCCCCCCCCCTCTCTCTCTCTCAGGAATGTGAGCTTCAGGTTTACTGTAAATCAGACGTTGCTTCCTTGACTGGAAAAAAACTGAGAACCTCAAAGGAAATCTGTCAAGACCAAAGGATTACTGATTATTTCATGCTGTATAATTATTATAAGTTTTATGAATGTCCCAGTTTTTGAGGTATGGATTTCTGCTGCCAACCCAGACTTCAAGACTTCAACACTTTATGCACATTAATTACTTTCAGCACTTACATATAATATAACAGAATATGCACATCAAATATTAATTATAAAGATGTATTATATAATATATAACTGAGAAGAAGGAATGAATGAGGAGCCGATAACAGCCGTTAAAAAAACACACAACAACAAACAGCGACTGGTTCAAATAAAAATAGCTGTTGGAAATTAGCTGGAAGAAAATATAGTTTCCTTCTTATGTTAATTTCACCATGATAATGTTATTAATCCTCAAACATCTGGTCACTGAACCGGGTGTGACGATGATACTGAGCCTCTGCTGCTGCTCTGCTGATCTCATTGTAAGAACTCTGGTCCTGGATCAGTTCTTCAGAACCAACGTAGGTCGGCTGCTGTTTGAATCCTGAAGTCCTAAAATATTAATGACGCCAGCGGGCATTAAAGATAAGCTGCATTTTGAAGAAGTCTGAGCTTTGCACCACAGACTAAGTTCCTTCATAAATCTGTAAACTCTGGCTCATAATTATTGTTTTTTACTTCTATTCATTTTTTATTCCCACTTTTTCTTCTGCAGAAAATATTTCCAAAGCCTCCAGGAGATGGATATCTGAAAACCTGGGTTTGTAAAAGCTAAACTGTGTCCGTGGGTAATAATTTACCTTTTAATCCAATAGAAACGGTTTAATGTTTAGTTATTTAATTCATATTTAACTCCACGTTCTCTCCTGCGTGCTGAAAGAAGAATTCTTTGATAAGAGTCATTGATTTTCTGTGACGATGGTTAGAATCTATTTCTGTGACTGTGTTCCTTCCTCTAAGATGATTGACATGTGAACTGCTTCCTTGTCTGTGTGTGTGTGTGTGTGTGTGTGTGTGTGTGTGTGTTGTTGTTGATGACTGCAGAACAATGTAAAACTCCTTAACAAGTAAAGTATCATATGTTTTGATGGCTTCCTTGTCTGACGTGTTCCTTGTTGGAAACAACGAGGCTTCAGATTCAAACAGAGACGTGATGAAGGAACTTCTTTGTTCTTCTTCGCTTCAGGAAGTGAAGATTCTCGTGTCACCGGAGCGAGAGGTCGTGTTTCTCTGTTTGGCAATAACATAACTTCTTTAAAATAACTTTATCCATTCGTGGAGTCACTCTGCCTGTTCAGTTCACACGCTCACATTCACTCCTCAGCTCAGAACACAGGGTCCAGCAGGGGCTGATGGGAATGTGAGTTTTTCCATTAGTCACAAACCAAATTATTGGATGAAGACAAATGGATCTGAATCTCCCTCTTCACACTAATGGAAAAACACACCCTGACTGGCAGTTTGTGTGTGTCTGTTTGTGTGTGTGTGTGTGTGTGTGGGCGGGGGGGGACTTCTCATTGCCGGTGATTCAGCTGCTGATTGACGGCAGCTGTGTCTGAGTGTGTCACCTGTTTATTCCACACGCAGGAAACCCTTCAGGCTTCTGTGACTCAGCGTTGGAGCGTCCTGAGGGGGGTGAGGGTGGAGGTGAGCTGCCTCCACCCTCACCCCCCCCCCCCCGACACCCTATGCTGCGGCTGCTCTTTGTGTTTGCACTTTCCTTCCTCCTCATCTTCTTAGAAACAGAGGAATCGTAGCCGAGAGCGGAGACGCTTCCCTGTTCAGATTAACATATTTTGTGATAGAACAAAAGATGGAACTTTTCCAGTGCTGCAGGCTTCTGCCACTGGTGGAGACTGGTTGGTCCAAACACTCATAAAACATTCATCGGGCCGAGGCTTCTGGTGCAATGTTCTGTTGGCTGCTGGTTTCCCTGTCATCTGCTGGTTTCCCTGTCGGCTGCTGGTTTCCCTGTTGGCTGCTGGTTTCCCTGTTCTGTCGGCTGCTGGTTTCCCTGTTGGCTGCTGGTTTCCCTGTTCTGTCGGCTGCTGGTTTCCCTGTCGGCTGCTGGTTTCCCTGTCGGCTGCTGGTTTCCCTGTCGGCTGCTGGTTTCCCTGTCATCTGCTGGTTTCCCTGTCGGCTGCTGGTTTCCCTGTTGGCTGCTGGTTTCCCTGTTGGCTGCTGGTTTCCCTGTCGGCTGCTGGTTTCCCTGTCATCTGCTGGTTTTCCTGTCGGCTGCTGGTTTCCCTGTCATCTGCTGGTTTCCCTGTCGGCTGCTGGTTTCTCTGTTGGCTGCTGGTTTCCCTGTCGGCTGCTGGTTTCCCTGTCGGCTGCTGGTTTCCCTGTCGGCTGCTGGTTTCCCTGTCATCTGCTGGTTTCCCTGTCGGCTGCTGGTTTCCCTGTTGGCTGCTGGTTTCCCTGTTGGCTGCTGGTTTCCCTGTCGGCTGCTGGTTTCCCTGTCGGCTGCTGGTTTCCCTGTCGGCTGCTGGTTTCCCTGTTGGCTGCTGGTTTCCCTGTCGGCTGCTGGTTTCCCTGTCATCTGCTGGTTTTCCTGACACCAGAGCCTCAGAGGAGCTGGTGGAACTGAACTCCAGCTTCAGACTCCATGATTGAAGTGACCGTAGAATTCAAACTGACGCTCAGGAGGCGCTGAGCGTTCAACAACAGACACTTGACTCATGTCAGTGGATTTTGTTGAATAGGATTATTGTGTTGATTTGGGGGTCGGGTCTTTGTTCTCAGTGACTGATTCATATCTTCATGTTTTATTTGTTTGCGGCCTCAACACTTTGACTTTACTGTTCAACTAATCATTTTTCTTTGACTCCCATGTGGTGTCCTCCCTTTCCTGCTGCCGTCACTTGGTTCAACAAAATGAAATTAGAAATTTTGTGACCACAACAATTTTAGCAGCATTAATAATTCAAATTTCGCCCGAAACGCATTCAATAAAACTCAGTTTGCAGTAGAATAAGAAACTTTATTTGTTTTCTTTCTACTTTGAAAACCCTTCAGTTTAGTAAACTTTGTGTCACTTGTAATAATTTAAGGGAAGACGTTTTATCAGAGACTCTTAAAGACCTTAACATCCATTTAAAATACATGTTATAGAAAATCCATCAATAGAAATATGTTCATAAAGGGATTCGGTTTCATTGCTTTCAAATAAAGACGAGACATTCTTCCTTTTATAGTTATATTTTATTAATTTTCACGGCACATGTTCGGGGGAAACACATGTCAATATGGATTTGTTACATGAATATCTATCGCACTATAGATATTTGTTATTTAAAAATACATGTAATGAGATGGCATTAAACGGCAATGGCACCAATAAAAATCTCTTTTTTTTTCCTTTCATAATAATAATAGTTTGGCATGTTACTTTTTTTTCAATTAGTTATATCAAGACACAGATTTTAGGGCACACATCATGTACTGCACTCGAACCCCCGGAGCCAACAGAGCGGCGACCCGCTCCTCTTCCTCGCCGATGGTTTCCTGAAGGCAAATCAAGAGCTCGCTGTGAAGGAGACGAGTCGGGAGCGAGCGAGCGATTAGTGAATGTGGATAAAGCGGCCGTGTGGATCTCCACATCAAAGCAAAGACTGCAACACAGAGGAGATGTGGATTCTCAAGTGTTGGTAGATGCTGTTTGTGTTTGATCCCACGCGTCGAGCGGAGGACGAGGACAGAGGACAGAGGACGAGGACGAGGACAGAGGACGAGGACAGAGGACGACTCCTCCTGCCTGGGGACCGGAGCTCCTCGTCAAGGGAGGAACATGACAGAAGATAAAAGAAACACAATTGCATGCAAGCTAACATGAACAGATGTCGGGTTCTTGATGGTCACTATTGTTTTTTCAGAGCTGAAATATCTAAACTACTGTTTTTGTGGTGGTTGGGCGACCTGACTGGTTCTGGTGCTCGGACTGGCCTCGGCTCTTTGACCCGGTTTCCTGTCTCCCCTTCATTCACCAAATCTCTAAAGGCCAGAAGCCACAGAAAATACAAACACATCATTTACCATATTCAACATATCAGAATATTCAGATTGATGTTTCTGTGATGAAGTAAAGATTTGAAACGCAGGACTTTTACTTGATTGTAGAAGTAGTATTGGCGTATTTCCTGGTACTGGTCAGTTCTAAATGGTATAAGTACAAGTCCTAATTCCTAAACAACACAATTTTGTTCAAAGTGTGCGTATAAATACTACAAGAAGATTATCATATTTGACCTAATAGTAAAGTAACGGCTTCTCTTCCTCTGATCACAGCGTTCGGAGTTGAATGACGACACACGCAGCAGTTACAGTATAAAGGAGGTTTGAGAGGACTAACTAACTCGACAACACGTTTGTGTTGTCGAGTTAGTTTCCTGTGAAAAGTCTCCGGCACAACGGAGCCAAGTGCCGAAGGTTCACCGGCGCTTGGCAGGAGGCTGGTGTTCGCTTACCACCCTGACGGCGACACAGAGACACAAAGATGATTAGTTTGCATGTTGGACCTGTAGTGGGGGGGGGGGGGGGGGTTGTGTTTGTGGGGACGGCCGATGTTGCACACACACTCAGGGTTCAGGGGAGGAGATGAAGCATCTTTGTAAATAAGGTGGCCCGACACAGCTTTTTTCTTTTCTTGTCCTTGGCCCACATCCGTGCAGAAAGCAAGCAGGGCCCCGAGCAGCAACACACAACCGAGCAGCAACACACAACCGGGCAGCAACACACAACCGAGCGAGCAGCACGACACTGGCTGGAGGTTTGAGAACACGCCTGACCGTGTTTAATAAATTCCCTAATACGGCGCATGAGGAATCACTAATGAGCTATTACTGACATTCCTGCCGCTGTGGAAGGCTCGGCACGGGCAGATTTATGTAACATCACCGAATGGTAATTCTGAAAGCTCTGGAGGAACATGCTAATCCGCTGCATAATTCATCAGCGCTCAGTTCTCCTGCCTCACTCGGCTGCTCAGTATTCAGAGGGGTCGCTGTAGTTTCTGTCATTTCACTGCTGAGCTGGAGAGCAGCTCCATTCACGCCTCCTTTCTGTTTACATGGAGCTGTGATTCAGCTGCGTGAGGAGATGTCAGGTGACATCTCACGCCGCTGGTTGTGATGCTGCTGCACATCAGGGAAGTATGTTTCACAGCATCGAGATTCAAGATTGAAAAACTGTCCGAGTGTCTCGTCCGCTGCCGTCCCCGGGGAAAGAGGCGAAGCAGTCAATGGTTACATTTCACATTCTAACTATGGCATAAAAACCCAAACCATCAAGACAAATTGTCACGTAAGGAGGCAGCAATGGTAGAAAATCAGCATCTGCAGAGCAATAAAATACAGAACAAACTTCACAGATCTAATCACAAGCCTTTTGTTTTTTTACTCTCCCGGCAATCTATGAAATATAACGTATGATAACGCTTCAGCACCTTGTTCACATCCTCGTGCACCAGGGCAGGTTTACAGGAAGTGATGTCGTCCTCACTCAGTTTCCCAAAAACCTGATCTCTCTTTTTTCTGTGAATTCAAAGAAATTCGCCAAAAATAATCAGTAAGCAGTTTGACATTTTGACTCCTCGTGATTCACCCGACAGAAAATATCCAGAATTAAACTTTCATGTGGGTTGATAGAGATGAATTTGATAATTTAATGGCTTCATGTTTTTAAGATTGTGAGAGTCTGAGGCTGTTCTGCTTCTCACTCGATAATTATATAAGTTACTTTACTTCACGTTCACATCCTCTGAAGAGAGCGACCGTCCTGCTCTGATCTGTGGGAGGAGTCGATAGCGTATGAAAAGACAAATGGACAAAGCTGTGAACAAGGTGCAACGACCACGTCTGATGCCATCTGATAAAAATATGCCAGGAACTGCCTCGCCTGAGGAGGAGTTGCTGAGACACAGTGATGTTCGAGAATGAGCTGGTGCCCATCCGCCTACTTCCTGTCAGAAAGCTGACACTTCCTCCCGGTGATGTTGTCGGACTCAGCTGCACTAACCACAGCGCCAAGTGCATCCGAGTCTGCAGGATTCTGCCTCGACTGCAAAATTGTGCTTAGGAGTTAATGTCCCAGAAGTGTTAAGGCTTTTAAATCTCAATACCAGACGTTTTACTAAGTACCAATGAGCTATAAGTTTAACAAGATGAAGGATGGGATGTAAGAGAGTGGTATTAAAGGTTTACAGATTCACAAATAAGCAACAATCAAGTCAATTTCAAATTAAGTAGAGAAATGATAAAAACAATTGGCCTGGTATTGGTTTGTTTTCTCTTTTTTTGCCCAACTCATAGGATATGTTTGTTTTCGAGTCAGAGAGGAAAGGTTTGCAAAGCATCTAGTTATGATTGAATCAAGTTCATGGACAGGAACTCCTACTCACTTCAGATCGAATCAAATCATGGACCTTCTGATGCTTTATGCTAAAAATCACTGAATCCATAACTCTTTCTAAAAATTGAAAATTGGCACCGACAACCCAATCATGAAGTGCAATGCTCTGCGAACCTGACCTCCTGACGGGGGCTCCCGGTCGTCGGGAGCCGGTAAGGATGAGCGGTTAGCGTTAGCGTTAGCTGCAGTTAATGGAGCCACAGGGCGGCCACGGCCAGCAGCAGTGACGGCCCCAAGGTGGAGGCCAGGGAGGCGGCCAGGAGCCGGCCGTCGTTCACCAGCCTGACGGAGATCACCTCCACCTTGAACCCGTCCTCGGTGGCCATGCATCGAAAGACGCCCTCCTTCAGGGGCGTGTTGAAGGTGGGCCCCAGGACGCAGAAGTCCCCGGAGAAGAGGCAGGGGTAGTTCTTGATGCAGTTGTCCTTCTCCCAGCGGTAGGTGGCGTGGAAGGAGTGCACGGGGCAGGGGAGGAAGATGGAGGTGTTGGACTGGACCACCACTTCTCTGGGTGAAGTGCGACGCTGCTTCAGAGCTGCAAGACACAAGTGTGTTAATCACTACACAAACAAGGTGACGTCTCATTAGCAGCAAACAGGAAAGAGGTTTGTCTGCATTAGAGACGCGGTGTCAGTTTAATCCTGAAGTTAACTGGTGCTGATGACCAAGCTACTGCTTTGATATATTCACGTGGAGCATCATAAACACTAAATACTCGTCATACCGCTCACTGTGGACCCTCTAATAACCCAAAACTGATTTGAATGAATTGTATTTTCATATTTTCTGCTCTGAACACCAGTTGTTTATTTTAGATTTTTTCCAGGGCTGGATTAAAAAGCAGGTAACAACATCAGGGACTTAGGTTCCCTGACCCACAAATATTCATTATGTTTAAGTTGGTTTGTGGTTATTTAATTAATTCAAAATGTGTTAACTATTCAGCGTTAAAGCACATTACATACTGGAATGATCAGGGCCTTGAGGCAGCTCCTGCTTTAGTCTTGGTGGCCCTTACATTCTGTAGCTTTTCTGGAATAAACAGTAAATGTAAATCAGATGAGGACAGATTGATTCTCTTTAGAGATGATTTAGAGGATGAATCCAAAATCTCCTTCACAGGAATATTTCTTTGCGTCCTTGACATAACACATCGTCTCCCTGTGATTAAAAATCTTGCTGTTGTGTTATTTTTGACGTCTTGTTTTGACAGATCGTTGTTTAGTCCTGTCGACGTAACAAGCTGAGAAGAAAGTAATTGCTGTGTCGACTGCGACCGTGAGAACAGAACACAGCGAACCTCCTCATGTCCCACTTCTTCAAAACCATGACACAGGGAAATAAAAATAAATCCCCTCGGGTCTGTGTCATCACAGCCTCGTTCCTAAGACCCCAGCAGCCAGATGGAGCTTTGACTTTGAAAGGTCCAGTGTGTAAGACTCAGGAGAAAGGATCTATCTTCTTTACCCTAGAGTCGTCCCTTTATATTTAAATACTTTATATGTAAATACTTTATATCCGCATCAGGAATAGGTCCTCTCTAAAGAGGCAGCCATGTTTTTTTACAGTAGCCCAAACTGGACAAACTAAACCTTTTGAGTTTCAATGAAAACTGAAGCTTCCACAGGTTCTCTGTCATGTTTGGAAGGGGGGGGGGGTTAGGGTAGGGGTGTTCACCTGCAACATGACACTTCACCACTAGATGTCACTAAACTCTACACACTGAACCTTGCGTTCATTTGGGGCTGAAACCTTCTGTTTCTAGTTTGACCGATCACGTTTCAGCTTTGTTTGCTCGCAGGTAAACGTGTGCAGAGCAGAAGAAGTGAAATGCATCAGCTCTTTAATTCATCTGCATTCATATGTAGATGGCTGTTAATGGAGATTAACCAAACTGTCGTCTGGACCTCACTGTAGGTGAGAGGTTTGTGTCATAGAAGAAACTCATGTCTTGGCCTGGATATATGAAGGTAACTTGGCAAACAGCGATGTAACAGCTCCTTAAATTAAACTGTGAATATGAAGCACAGCGGGGGCTCGACTGTCAGTGGGAAATGAGTTCATCGCCTTTATGTGAGTTTCAATAACCTGCCCACAGATTCTGGTGTGAAAGAGTCAATTAGACTCGAGAGCTGTTGGAGCCCAGGCCCGACGCCGGTGACGAGGTGCTGAGAACAACACGGAGAATTCAACGGCAGAATGAAGACGTGATGTTTCCCTCCTGCTGCTCAGCCCTCGCCTGAATGTCCCGGGGATCATCCTGCTGCGTTCCTCACACGTGAGAAACCTTCAGGTCTGAAAACGTTAAATACGAGTCTGATCTGACGCAGATAAAGCGACTCTTCAGAGGGAGTCACAGTCACGACTAGCTGAGGTTGCAACTGGGTTTTGAGCTCTGAAACAGGGCGAGCCACTAAATAACACAAGATTTCTCCCCCCACGGCTTCTTGAACCCTGCTCAATTATATGATAATCATCTTTTTGACTCCGGCTCCTCAGAAAGGTTCCTATTTTGGTTTTAATTAAGATACAGAGAGAGAGTGGGAGAGAGCAGATAAGGCCTCACCAGCAGCTTCCCCGCAAACCGACGAGTTGGACTGGTCCAGATTCTGAATCAGCGCCCTGTCGGAAGAGGATAGAGACAAATTAGCAGCAGAATAGAGTTTCACAAAACGGCTGCTGAGCCTCAGAGTCCACCTGCTGCTCCTCGCTGATGGAAACACAGACTCGGGTCATTAAGCAGAGAATCTGAGGCTTATTACAGCACTTTGCTTTAAATTGGAAACGCACAGTTTCTGTCTCAGAGCAATTTACTAACGGAGAAATAAGCAATCACGGCTCCACATTCATCTTGTGGTGATTGCGTTGATCAGGATGCTTTTTCTGGGAGCTGCAGTTTCTTTGGAGTTAAGGAAAGTTCCACCTCCTCGGGCCGGTCATTATTAGCCGGAGATAGTGTTGCAAAATTGCGGGAATATTCATAGTTGGAAACTTTCCATGGGAATTAACGGGCATATACAGGAATTAACAGGATTTACCGATTTACAGACATAAATATAAACATGTAGTTTTGTCATAGGCTGATTTGAGCCCTGAGGAAACTTTGGGCACTTGACTATATGCTTCTGCATCTTAGTGTCTTAGTTCTTAACATAGATATTTCCACAGTATTTTCAAATGTACACAGCCTTTCCTTCTACATTGGCTGTGGGTGAAATGTCTCTACACATGAGATAGTGCACGTGGAATTGTTCTGTAGAATAAGATGAATAAAAAGCTTGTAAAAAAACACACAAATGCAATGCCAGAGATATAAAGAGTTAGCCAAACAATTGGAATCTTTGGAATCATCAATTTTACAATTGATGGATAAATTAATAGAAATAGGCTAGATGAACAGATGAAAAATCCTGAGTCAGCATGCTAACATATTTTCCCAGTAATATAATCGAAACTTACCTGACTAGTCCTGCACACTACAGCAGGCCTCAATAGCCCCGCTGTAGAGTGAAGGATGCTGGGAATTATCTGTGCTTGTGATGGTAGAATGCTCAGTGCAGAGTTGAAAATTCAACGTGCAGCTTGTGCTGCATTCCATCTTTAAAATAGAGTTTTGAATGGTGTTTTAATTTTCCAGCGTTTAGTTTGTGTCGTTTTATTTGTTTTAATTCCCAAAATTCCCGAGCTTAACTTCCCGTGGAAAGTTTCCAGAAATTTACCAAACATTTCCCAAACCTTTGCAACCCTAGCCGGAGCACAAAGCCTTGTTTCTGTGATTTGCAGTTTCGATGCCACTGATCCTGAGTCTGCTGAAGAGAGCCCTCTCCTCTCTCCTCTCTCCTCAGCCCGGGGGGGGGGGGGGGGGGGGGGATAAACAGACAGACAGCGGCCAATAGCTCTGCAGTGGTGACATCACATGTGATCCTACCCAGTGGTGGCGTTGTATCCGGGCGGGATGGCGATGCACTTCCTGCGGGCCTTGTCCCAGCCGCAGTACGGGTCCCGGCCCAGGATGCACTCCCTGCACGTGTCGCCATAGCGCCGGCAGTCAGCCAGCGGCAGGCGCTGGACCTCCATCGCCGTGCCGACGTACAGATGTCCCTGAGGACGAGAGGACGCGCCACACGGTGAGGACGAGAGGATGCACCACACGGTGAGGACTCAGTGTTACTGGAGTTAATCAACCTTGATAGTTGAAGAGTAGCTCCTTGCAGACCGCTCTAAGACTCCATGGCCTTCAATGTTTATGACCTGAACCCTGTTTGACCTTTCTATATACCTATTTGACCTTTCCATTACAACCCAATGGAAATGTGTGTAAATCATTTGTTACTGTGCTTTAGTTCCTGTCTTAAACTCGCCTACAGAACCAGTCTGAACTGGCTCAGGCAAACTTCCTTGTCCTCCTATATAAGACCCTTGGATTTGACTGTTCTCCATCTTCACTCTGGGATCCTTGTGGTTTCCCCATGCTGATCCTTTCTTCAGAAAGCCCATTTATTAAATACACGTAGATAACTTTGTTGTTTCCATCCTCTTGTATCTCCAGGTTTCCATCACACCCCTCAGGTAAAACTCCAAATGTCTGAGAAAGGTATTTAATATATTATAAAGATCAGTGTCAGTAATGGGAACTGAGGGATTCATTCATGAGAACCAGGTCGAGAAAACCTGAGCCATTTGTCTTTGAAAGTTAAAATTTGGCAATTTGTAGGGATTATATTCCAGAGAAAGAGGAAATCGGATTCGCTTCGACTTTAAAATGCTGCTTTGATTTTTAAAGCACTGAATTTGGGTCATATTAAATTTCTGCTCTGCTGCTACGTGATGAACCATCTGACCTCTGACCCTCAGTCCAAACTGGAACCTGGAGAAGCAGCGTTTCATCCGAACAAACCATGGATGAAAGGAGCTTTTAGAATCAAATATAATCTCCTAAACAACCCCCCCCCCCCTGTGATCCCGTCTGGTACAACTACAACAAACTACAGTTTAATTCATCTTCTGCACACATCTGCAGTCGCGCCCGCAGCGTCTCTCAGCCTTGTTTGAACCCTGATGTAATATTTATCATTGTGCCAGGATGTGTCTCTTAATCTCCCTCCACCACGTTGTTCCTCTTACCTTCTGGGCGTCGATGGCCATGTTTAGAACGGGGCCCTCGTTGTGGAACAGGGAGTACTGGGATATGATGAAGACCCCCTCGCTAGAGTGGAGAACCTTCAGAACTTTGCCTTGTTCTGTGGAAACAAAGGAGAAGATGCTGTGAGGGATGGATCCCAGTTCTGAGCATTGTTATAAAACACTCATAAAACCATGTCCTCTGAGTCACAAAGGTCAACATTTGTGTTTTCATGAATTCACAGTTTCTCACTTGGACAGTTTCCACCCTGGAGGGCCGGAGGAAAAACAAACGACTGGAGCTTTAGAGACTTATTTGAAGAAAGAGCTGCTCTGCAAAGATAAAGTACTACGAGTGGCCATGTTTAACCTCAGTGGAAGGGGGGTGGGGGGATCTGCACAACTTCATGTTCTGCTGTCGAGATCAAGAACCTTGTGGGGATTCTGGGTCAATTACAGAACTTCAGAGCTGGATCTTTGCTCCTGACAGAACTGACGAAGCTTCTCAGAACTTTTGCTCTGGCCTCCAGCTGAGTTCATATCCATAGAAACAGCAGATGAGCGCTGTTTGACATCGGGGGGGAAAAAGCGTTTTCCAATAAACTGGGTTGAATATTTGAAAAATAGTATTAAATCTGACTCACTGAGCAAAGAGGACAACTGCTCTGGGGCCGGATAAAGCATCCAGGGCCTCGGAGGTTCAGGGTCTGATGCTCCTCAGCTGGATTGTGGTCAGAGTATCTGGGACTATGCACCAGTGATTCTGTCTGGATCCATTTGTGTTTAATAGATTTACCAACGAGCAGCGTGATGTTCCCCACAGGGACTGAACAACCAGAGATTAGAGGTTGGAAGGAAGAAGTAGATAAACTGAGTCTGTTTGCCACCATCTTGTGATTGTTTACATCATTTGGAGCCACAGTTTGCACAGCAGCGATCGGGTGATGGAGCCGTGGTGTCGAGGTCCGTCTCAGATGTCAATCAAGAAGTTTCACTTAATTTCTTATCAGCAGATAACTGATTTAAACATAAATGTCCGATCTTCTTCAAGAAACAAATTATTTGACGTGTACTTAGCCTTTTTATTTTGTCCCCTGTCCCATCCACTAACAGGGAGGAGTTTATTGCTTTCATGACGGTTTGGCTTCTCTTTTGCGGAGCTCTGAAGTCGTCCATCTTTTCTATGGTTTTGTTTCCACGTTTTCATTTCGTCTGTCTTCCTCGTTTGTCTGTAAGTGTCTCAGTTGGTGAAAATGTTTTCTGCCCTCGCTCTCCCTTCAGCGATCTGACTCCTCTCTCTCCAAACGATGACCCGAGGGATGTAATGGCTCCCAGCAGAGAATCGTTCTAACTTGTCACATCCAACACGGTTTTACTTCTCCCGCTGTGGGAACGTGATGACAGTGATATCTTTTAATCTGGCACCTCCACTTCCTGCTCCCTCATTTGTAATTAGCTTGGATGGCTCCTGCTCTCACGCAGACTTCTATTGTCCTGAAACTGCCTCGTCTCTCTTTTATCCCAATAAACTTCAAATCTTTTTCTCTCTGCAGTCAAAGATAACGTTCCCCATTTATCCAGTTTATTCTCATCCGATGGTTTGATCCTGACTGCAGCTATTTTCAGCTCCTGAATCAAACGAGTTCATGAGCACAGAAAGATGACAGCAGCACATCCTGAGCAGAGAGAGAGAGAGAGAGGTGCTGAACTCCTGTAGCGTCTCCTGAGTGAATCTTTAATACTTTATTTATCCTCCGTGCACATTATCTTTCACAGTAAATTGCTTCTACCTTCTTATGCACGTTCCGATTGGCTGAAAGCTTTCTCCACTGAAGGACAACAACCTTTAACCTTCTGCTGAAGATTGGAACTAACAAGCTCTGTTTTCCCTCTGGAACCTCCACATTAGCACCGAGTGGAGGCCGCTCACGTCCTCGGCTCTTGTTTTCTCAGCTGGGCGGCTTCTCGCTCCGGCTCCATAACCTTTAAGCTTCTGTCACCTCGAACGTCTCAGTGTCTGAAAAGGGAAATAACTTCTGATCTTGAGCATAAAGTCGGCTTTGAACCAGCGCTCTGACATTTCCTCTGTCCCTGAGGGAAGCTTCCTGACTCGGGCCGAGCGGCTCCACGGCGTCCGATGGTCAGTCAGTGGGTTAGTGAGTGAAAAGAGGATTTTCACAGCTGCTCGTTCTTTTATTCGATTTACGAATTTTCACAGCTGCTCCAGTTTCTCCTCTGCTCCCCGAGGTGCACAACCCTTCACACGTCCTGCTGCGTCTGTCTAAGTGAATCTTTAGGGCCCGACTCCACAGGATCACAGCCGGACGTCTTTTGAACAAACACATATTCTTCTACTTGTCCAACTGAGTAAAAACACCAGAGCACTTGATGATTTAAAATGAAGAAGAAAATTATGATTTATAAGTGTTTCCTTTGATGATGGTTTTTAATGGTGGAGTAAAGGAACACAGACATTTTAACTCGTGTTCAAGATCAATTTTTAACAGAAAATATAAGATAATGAATTCCTTTTTATGTTTTGTGTCTAACGTTAAGCCCATGGTCACACTGACATCAGCATGATCACAAAGATGCAAAGTAGAATTTCTTGGGACCAAAAATGTATTCTACTCTAACCAACCGTCCTGCATCACCAGTAACACCAGTAACACCAGTAACACCAGTAACACCAGTAACACCAGGTCAAACCAGATATCTTTTTCTTGAGTAACCCTGGTCTCTGTGTACGACTCCGGTGGAATCACTGCACAGCTACGAGTGTGTGATGAGTTCTCGAGCAGCTTCCCATCGGCTCACGGTGGATTGTGTTGCCTGCCTTGTTTCCAACACGACACACATTGAAGACGATGGTGGTTAATCTTCATCTCTTCTGCAGAGTTATCGTCTGGCTGGTGATCAACAGACGGGGAAATGAGTTCAGTCACATCCTGCAGCGTTCTGTGTCTCACAGAGGAACATCCAGATCAAGTTTGACAGGTTAGAAACTGTTGTGTTTACACAGAGCTTGAAGGAGACCCCCCCCCCCCCCCCCCCCCCTGCTGAATCCCACTACATCCTCCCGGGTGTGAGGCAGATCTATTAAGCTAATTAGGACTCTATCCTGTCAGTTTGTAGGAGGTCAACACGGTGACTTGAGTTCATCCAGCCTCCAAACACAGTTCATCATCTTCTCAGAGATCTGTGCCTGAGAGTGAGCAGAATGAAATGAGTGGAGCAGATATGAATAAAGATCTCTACCTTCACTACAGCTGCCATCCAAGGGCCTATCCCCCCCCCACTCTGTCCCCAAGGAGACATTTGGCTCCAACTCTTTTTTCACATGTGAAGTAGTTTGTGTGACGTTGCACAATGTTGTGTCTCAAATATTGAAACGGTAACACAATCAGATCAGGAGTGAAGCCAGCTTTTACTAATCCTCAACCCAGGGAGCCCTTCATGGATATTTATTATTTCAGCACTCAGGATGATATTGACCCTCCGGGGCACCCGTACTAATATTAGCCCCTTTACAGTGTGGTCTCCGAGCTCAGAAGAGACTAATGTACCATGGTTACCCATAATGCATCTGCTTCGATTTCACCGGCTGTGTCCGAAATCACTAACTAATCCCTATTTAGTGATTTCACCATTTTATAGTGCTGTCCCAAAGATAACTGAAGTTTTTTATACCCTATAAAGTGCACTTATTGTTTCCCACAATGCATCATGACATCGATGGTCAATAAGTGATCAATATATCCCATCATGCATTGCGCTCGCGGCCGACAGGCGAGAGGAGCGAGGGCAGAGCATCACAAACCTGAGAAGTTTATTTCTACATTTAAAGATGATCATTTAATGTCTTTTTACTTTAAAGTATAAATACTAAGTGTAAAATAAACATGTGGGATTTAAGTTGTTGTTCATCACAATCCTGAGACAATGACGTCATTAGCGAAGCAGAGAAAACTCAAAAGCATATTCTTCCTTTCCCCAGGAGCTCACTGTAAACAGCCGATCTCTAAATGGTTATTTGTGGCTGATGTCGGACTCAGCCAGCGTCTGTGGTCACGAGCTGGACCCCGGCTCTCCCCTCCTGCTCCTCTGATTGGTCGAGACTCTTCTAATGCAGCCATCCATCCCGATGAGCCGTCTGATCTGACCGCCTCACTCACTGCAGATTGGATTATTTAAAGGAGGCGGCTTCTCTCCATCACTTGCAGAGATACGTGAGCATCTTTGAAATTAATTACACAGATTGATGAGCTCCAGTTGTTAAACGCTCGTGAATATTTATAGCCGGCGTCCTCAAGTGAAGGTGATGCAGCAGTGATGAGGCTGAAAGAGGGATGTGATCCAACCAGAATGTTTCTCTTCATAAATCATGAGCCGAAATATTAAGGAGTAACGGTTGACACATGTTTTTTTTTTTAACGCTGCACCGGATTTAAATAAGATATGACATGGGGGGGGGGGGCAGCCACATTTCCAGAGCAGCCTGTTCCTCCGACCTTAAGACAACTGCTACTCAAACTGCTCCAGTTTCTCTTCAGGCCACGAGAGACCTGTGGCCGTCCAGCGCTCTTCATCCTCTCCCTCCTCTCCCTCCTCCCCCTCCTCTCCCTCCTCTTCCTCCTCTCCCTCCATTAGTGACACAGTTAGCAGAGCCCACAACGAGAGGCCATCGTGCTCGACACCACATTGTGTGTTTTTTTTATCCTCATTTGCTAAAAACAGACAGAGCCCAGAAAAAGCCTGATGAGTGACAGGCACAGCTCCAGAGCCTGAGCGAGGAGCTGTTCTCGGGGAGATGACACCCTCCCTCTGTCGGTGGACCTCCGGTGCAGAGACGCCCGAACCGGCATATGACTTCAGATGGTTGCCATAGTAATCTCCCTCAGGCACAAGGCAATTTTTGTTGCAGTGTTGTGTGTGTGTGTGTGTGTGTGTGTGTGTGTGTGTGTGTGTGTGTGTGTGTGTGTGTGTGTGTGTGTGTGTGTGCACCAGCCGAGCCTCAGTGTCGCTGCTGTGATCAAATCCAAACGGTCTTGTGGAAGTCAGGCATCGTTTAAATGGGTTCTGAGCAAAACTCATTTCGACCGTATGTCTGTTTTTCCTCATTTTCTACTTGTCACTGTTTAAATTAACAATTTGTTTGTTTCAGCCATTTTACTTGTTCTGTGTTTTATCGGTTTTTAGCCAATTTAAAGGATTTAGCAACACAAGTCTTGTTGTTACAATTATGGCCTTGATGTATTTTTGTGATTAAAATGTAATTGCTTGGAACTGGGAACAGCTTTGCCGCAGGGGAGTTGTCAAACCTTCAGTCGCACACAAGCGCTCATATGCATTTTTTAATATTGACAATAAATCAGTGTCTTTAAGTTATTTAACACCTGTTCTGTAGTTTCAGATCGTTTTAGTCTCTTATGAGCTCAAACTTCTGGTTTTAAATTCTGTTCAATGTTTGGTTCAGTCTCACTCGATCAAATGCTTTTATTCACCAGGTTCATATAGTGGCTGTGACCTTTTGTTCAAATTCAATAAACACCAGTGGGATGATGATGTTGTTTCCTTGTCACATCTACTTGTTTAAACCTTAGCTGAAGACAACTCATCATTTCTATTTGGTGTTCACTATGTGTCGGGGCTAAAGAGGAACCATGTGTGCAGCTTGTGTTTCCTCCATGTTTCTAAAGAAGGTATTTGAGAGTCAAGTCAAATCTCTCAAAGCTTCATCCACCGCAAACCTCATGTCGGCTTGTAAAGTCTCACAATGAGCACAGACATCCCCACAGCTGATTGGACAGGAGCTGCACTCACCGGTCCCGAGGTACAGGACGCTGTAGTGCTCGTCGTTGACCGCCAGCACGATGTCCGCCACGGCGTGGGTGATCTGGTCCTCGATGGGCAGGTCCAGAGGAGACACGCCCACGGGCCGGATGACGTCCTCGATCTCCGGGTGGTACCTGATGATCCCCAGGTTCTTGATGTCGTTGTGACCGGCTGTGGCGTTTTTGCGGACGCACTGAGAAGAGAAGTGAAGCGAGACTTGAATAAACACAACTCCCTCTGGACGAAGCTCCAAATTGCTTCTTTTATATTAACTCACACTTCATCTCTTCTCTTCTGACTCATGCAGTTTCCTATTTGTTCTTTTCTGTGATAAACAACAACTTGTTCTCACCATTCCAGGGCGATTGCTGCCGAAGGAGCTGCTGTAGCCCTTCAGCTTGCTGTTGGTGAAGGCCTGGTCAATATCTTCAATGGAGTAGGCACAGATCACGGTTCTGCCCCTGAACAACGACAACAACAGTGATTACAGCCCCAGTGGAAGCAGGAGAAGTGGTTCAGAGGGACTAGCAGGGTAACAGCTACAACTCAAAGGTCGACTCTGGGCCCTAAAACCAGACATGTTTACAATCCCTTCAGTGCAGTTTCCCTCCTGAAAGTGAAATATCACCAACAACTTGGTTCAGCCTCCCATTTATCCCCTCGTTTTGGGAGCATGTTTTATTCTCGAGTTCGAATCCCATCCGAGCTCACCATGCGTTGGAGAACAGGCCGTACAAGACCCCGGCCCTCTTGTCCTGCGCCGTCAGCACCACGGCCTGCTTCAGGTTGTTGTACTGCTGCTGGGTGTTGCCTGAGCCGCACATCATCCGAGCCTTCTTGAAGGTCGTCCACGAGTCGGCCAGCAGAGCTTTGATGCCTCCTTCGTCCACCTGGAGAAAACACACAACGACTCCACGACTGTAAAAACCTACAGCGAAGCCAGAACTGTGGTTGGTGGCCCCTGAGATGATACAGCACTGGAAACCAGGACTCCCTCTCTCTTGAATCTTCCTACCACAACTTCTGAAGCTTCTAAAATGTGACACATCGATGCAGAGACGAGCTGAAGAACTTGAAAATGCACGGACAGGTTTTCATCACTCTAGGAATGAACGGGCATCTCCAGAGGATTCACTTTTTGGAGTTTGGGTAAAGGTCAAAGCCGACGTTGATAAGAGAGTTATTCCCCTTCCAATAAATGTATTTGTAATTAATTTCCAGTAAATTAACCTAGGAAAGTTATATTCCGCATTTCTTTTTTACAGTAGTTGATACAGAGCAGGAAGAGTGTTCAGGAAAAGTTTAAAATAACCTGGTTGCACATGTTTCATCTTCAGGCAGGACATTGGGGATTTGATCAAACTTTGAAGCTTCCGATCTTTTGCTTCATCTCACGAGCGATTCACTTAAAAGCTTTTTTCTTTTGAGGCATCAAACTCGTACAAAAACCCTCCAGGCCTCTGAAAAGGAGTCCGATGGAACCGCCTCAGCCAGCTGCCTTTGATCGCACAGCTCCAGAGGAGTCAGGAGAGTTTGCACGAGCAGAAGCTTTGAAATCTAACGACCAACTTTAATTCAAGACCGGGATTTGACCATATTCAGAAATCGTTACCGTGCAGAGGCGCCCGATGCGAGCTCGGTACGGCTCCTCGTCCACTCGGGCCGTCTTGTTGAACTCGCTGAAGAAGAAGTAGAGCTCCTCCTTGTCCTTGTGCGGAGACGGAATAATGGCGGCTCCAGCAAACTGAGGATCTGTGCGGTGAGATTCAAACAGATCCGGTGAGATACTGTCCTTGTTTCTCATTTCATCCTCTTGTATAATCTATTCAATGATCGTACTGTATCATTCTAAGAAGCACTGTGAATATTAAACTGAATATAAATAGGATATTGTGAGAAACATCTAGATAAAAGAAAATGGCTGATCAAATTTCTGATTTACATTTTCCAGGCTGTAAATGAAACGATCTGAAGCATGACGGTGAATGCTCCGCTCCCTGTGATGGTGATTTACTGTGAGTATCACCCACCAGCTCCATATTCATTAGTCTGAACCTGCAACGCTCTCTGCGTGACTCCCGTCCTCCTACTCACTCAGCAGCCAAATGTTCTCGGTCTTCAGCAGCTTCTGGGGGCCAAACGTTCGGCGGATCGAGCCGGCCTGACCTCCCACCGACGACATCGCCGAATACAGACTCCCATCTGAGAGGAGCGGAGAGGAGGAGGAGGGTGAGCAGTGGGCAGAGGAAGAGAAAGGCAGACAGTGAGTGTGATGGATGGGAACAAGGGTTCAGAGGGAGAGGAGCAGAGACAGGGCTGAAGACGGAGGAGAGGAGGACACGGGGAGAACATTAAACACAGAGGGACTGAGGGATTCTGCCTGTGGCCCACGAGGGAGCAGACTGAATAAAGAAGCAGCTGAAGAAAAGGAAGGCAAGAGCGAAGAAGACATCAAGGCTGAACAGCTGCCTGCATCGATGAGCAGCCACCGATCACCCTGCTGGAGCTGGTTCTCCGCAGCGATGCAGAGAGGAGCCGTTCCAAACCGCGGCAGCACCATCTTAATTAGCACTGATTGTTATTAGAAAGCTGCTCGAGTCGAAGGAGCGGGCGGCTCGTTGCCTCGGGAATCGATCCCACGTCTTGTAAAAGCATCCTGCAGCGCCAGCTAACCTCTCTCCTTTAGTTCTGAGCGTCTCTACAAACAGTCCATCTGCGTTATGTGCCTGAACAAACAGCCCCCCCCCCCCTTGTTGTGCACTGTGCTGACTGAAAGGTTGGTTTGGTTTGGAACATCTTGTTGAGCTGATGAGGCCGTGCAGCTGCTCAACAATCACTCAATCAGAAGTTCCATCGTGCACAGGGAGGAGGCCCGAAGGTCTCACCTGGTGGATCTAACTCCAAACAGATCAGGAGCTCGATTGGGAGGTTTATTCAACATAGATGGTGCAAATGATCACCTTCATGTGGCAAAATATACTGATCAAGTCTGCTGGATATCATAAAAGTTATTCCACTTGGACAGAACATTCAGAGCCTCCACTCCTGCAGGGAGAAAACAGAACCTGCAGGGCACATACAAGATGCATGATCTTATTTTAAAGAATCGCTTGTCTGATTCAAAACCACCGGGACAACCTCAGAATCAGCTCCTTGATTCTCCGTGTTGTGTTCCTTTTAAAGGACGTTGTTTGTTTGTTGTCTCGTATGAAAACATTTCACATTTCTTCCATCGTCTCTTTTCCCTTTTGCATTGAACAGTCTGTGAACTTCTCCCTGGATTCTTTGTGTTTGTGCCGTCAGTTGCATCACAGACACTTTCCCTGTGTTTTTCATGTGAGTGGCAGATGGTGGACTTTGTGCGTTTGGCACCGGGGTTGGTGTGAGTCTCTGGTGATGTTGCACTTGACAAATCACATGTATGATCTGAAAAAGCACGAGAATAAAGTCCCTGTATGGATCTGTTGGATCTGTTTCTGATGGTTTCTCTGCTTCTAAGGTTTGTGGGGAAACCCCCGGGGCTTTCCCCACATCATTAAAACCCCCAGTGACTTACATTTAAGTGGGACTGTAAAATTCTTTCAAAATGAGACATTAACGTAACTCAGCAATGATATAATAACTAAAAAAATACAAATAGAAGCTTTCCTTCAACCTTAACAATCATTCATATAAAAAAAGAGACATAAGAGAGACGGAGGTGATGATTGAGGTCTTGTTGAGGTAGAGCACATTCTGATTAATTAACATCTGCTGAAACATCTATCATGTGGAGGACTGGCTCTTCACTGGGCTGAAGGACTTTAGATAACAGCATCGACTCATTTGCACGTTCTGAATAGAGAGCGATCAGAACACACGGCTCCGGGGAACTCGAGGCTCACGAGTGTCGCTCGGCTGCTCCTCACACAAATGAGCAAAGGTAAGATTCTGAGTTGAAGGTGGTTTGGTTTTCTGACATGGAAATCCTGGCTGGGGGGTGGGATGCTGCTTTTTGTTGGTCTGTCACGATGGTAACAGTGCAGCCATGTCATTGACTTAATCTTTTGTGCGATGTAAAACCACCAAACACTTGATTTTCAACACGGAGGGTCTCGATGACCCAACGTGTCCAGCTGCTTGTTCTGGATTAAAAGACCTTTTCCTTCACAGCCATGCACGTGGTGTATGTGTCACCTGCAGGCAGGCTGATGGACTTCTGGGACGGGTAGGGCGGCGAGATGTCCGAGGCCGAGGCCATCTGCCCGTTGCCCTGAACGTCCGTCAGCACGGTGTCGTTCACCTGCAGAGGGAAGAGAGACGCTTTAAATCCAGTTCATCACAAGAGTCTTTATGCACAACACGTATTACAAGGTGTTATTTCTAATTTCAACTCATCACCAGGAGGCACAGCTTCATTACTGAGTGAAAAACAACTCCACAGACTTCATTTAACCGTGAGAGGGAAGTTAGCAAATAAATAAATAAGCACAAAGAGCGATTCCTCTGCAGATGGATCAGGCTCGAGGTGAAGCCGCCGCCGCAGCACAGCATCAGAGGGGAATGTTTAGGGTCCAACACGAGGCAGCGTTTCAAGGAGCTGATCTTAAGAGCCTCTCACCAGCATCCAGCACCTCGGGCTCCCGGCGTTCGTTCCACACGCGATGAATGTGTCGTTCACTTTCTGAATGACTGTGATGAAGTTATCACACTCCAGCTGCGAGAGACAAGAGAGAACGAGTGAGACAAAGGCAGAAGGGACAAAGGCAGAAAATGAAGTGGTAACAGGACCGGGGGGGGGGGGGGGGGGGGGGGGTTGCAGGGAAAAATCCACACAGATTGGGAGAGGGATTAAAAAGATGCAGAGAGACAGAGAGGCTAATAAGGAGGAGTGGGGGGGGGGGGGGGAGGGGGTGGAGGGTGTGTGGAGGAGCGATTAGAGAGGAGGAGACTCTGCATAAAGGGAAAGACAAAGCCAAGACCCAGGGATTGAGAAAACCAAGGTGGGAATAGAGGGATAGAGAAACACAGCGAGATGAAAAGCAGGATTGTTCAGAGAGGAGAGGGGTTCTGAGAGAACGCAGTGAGAGGTGTTGGCAGACAAGGTTTAGCACTGTAACACTTAATATACATCCGTTACTCATTGAGCCCAGACTGCTTTCCCCAGGACATCACTGAGCCGAGCATGAAATTGAATACTAAGTGCAACCTTAAGGGTAAATCCTGGGTGCAGGTACCTTTAACACAACCGCACACAGGGCTCCAAGGAAAAACAATCAAATCACGCAGCTCGATGGAAAACGAAAGCCGAACACAAATCACTAAATCCAAAAAGCTGCACCAGCGCTTGTGTGAGTGTGTAGGTGGACATGTAGGAGGGAAGGTGGGCAGGAGAGTCCTAGTTATTCAATTCTGTTTATACAATTTGAATCTTCTTTCTTCGTATATTTGAGACTTTCAGTTTTGGACATTTGTTTCCGCCCAAGCTGTCCCGGCTGCGTCGGGGGCTCGTTGAGAAGACTTCGGGTTAAACTGAGGTTTCAGACGGACGTGTTCTACCCAGAAGCTCTCGGGGCTTCTGAAGAACAGTGCAGAATAAATTACAGACACAGAATCAATAAGAATTACATCTATAGCTGAGTTTCAATCGTTCAGAAGCTGCATTGTAAGATTAGACTGTGCCACAGGCTTCTTCAGGTGAGTCCTTCCATTTCCAAGTCTGGATCCACTGGGCGGATCCCTCTGGCACCCACAGGTCCCACCTGAGCAGCTCACGGTGCAGGAGTGGGTCAAGCTTTGTGCAGTTCACCAAAAAACAGGCAAAGTCCTGTGACTAGTCCTCTAGTGAGTGAACAGCTTCAATCCTCCGTTCTCTTCCAGTGGGAATTCTGAGGTTGGGCTTGTAGAACATCACAGTTTCACAGTAGGACGATGTTCCACATTCATATCCCTGAAGTTCTCTGTTATAATAACTGTACTCACCATTTCAACCATGTTTTAGTAACGTAACACCAACCACACCATAACCCTGACCACCAGGTTATCCAAAGCAAGAGAATTATTAAATGTGTTCGTATCAAGGTCACATTACTTTTCAGAATCCTTCGGATTCAACATTCTTACTGAGGCATTAAACAACAGCTGATATATAAATATATATATATTTGAATCTCTTGAGACATTATGCAACTGTTCACATTGGCTGTGTGCTGCCCTGCTCCTGAGGAATGTAACTGCAAAGAGGCTCACCTGTCTTCTTCCCTGATCTCATCTTTAAAGCCTGGCGGTCATTAAGGATGAGGACTAGTGGTTCTTAAGTCAGATTTACCTTTTTGCATTTGCTGTTTGTGTCTCTTCTTGTTGGTTCAGCTCTAAAAACCTCTGCGTGCTCTGGACGAGCTCGAGCTGAGGAGAACAGACAGTTACCCAACACTGGGCCTTGGGGATAGTTGGAAATACCATCAGCGTGTCGGCTCAGGTGTTCTCTGCTTCCTCCTGTTCACCTCCTGTCTCCAGCTCACACTCTGTGTCTGTCTGTCCCTGAAGGACGCTGCCTCACGTCCTTCAGTCTCCTTCCAAGAAGCATTTTGCTTTACTGGGGGAGATTTACTGCTTGCTTCTCATTTTGCACCATCTGCCGCTGCCAGACTCTCTGGAACCTTCAGCGGTGTTTGTGCAGAGAAGAATCTGCCGTCTCTTCTGTTTCACAACCACAGTAACACACATGCACACAACGCTGGTGGGTTTCAGCGTAGACACGGTCGACCACGATGAGGTACTGGTCCAACTCAGAGAACAGGATTCCCACCGTCATGAGCAGTCATCACTCTTTCTTTCTTTTTAAACCTCTCTTATCCCGCCTCTTTTAAAACAAGTCTACACATGAGACAATTCTAAAGGAGAATTTAAGATTCAAGGAAATAAAGAATTCATGCATCACTGTTCAAAGACGAGGGTCATGCAGAAGCCGGCTATCAAGCTATAAAGAGACATTGACCAAATGATGCTAGTGAATTAAATATGAGTCATAGAGTGACATTGAAAACACTTCAGAAAATGGGCCCTTAAAACATCACACCCTGATGAAGAACCCAGTCCAGAAGATGAATCCTGGTTATTCACTGCTGGGGGAATTCCTGCCTGTCTGATGTGTGGAGTGAAAACAAGGCCTGTGAATCGTTCCACTGCTTCAAATCAAAGAGGACGATGTGTGAGGGCATTAAAAGGGACTTTGGCAACGAGTAGCCGGAGGGGCATCGAACCAAAACGATGGAGGATTTAAGAGGGTTCTCACAAAGTTGTTGTTGCTGTTGACTCAGGGAATCAGAAAGTCTCGGGGGCCCCGGTTGATTGGCACATGATGCTGCAGACCCGACCCCAGGAAGAAGCCAAGAGAGCGACTTCATTTCAGTTTTATATCTCGTGAAGCCAAAATGTTGCTGCAGCATTCCTCTCTGTTTCTAGCATATAGCATGAATTAGCTCAGAGCGCTAACTTGGCTTTGTGTTAAACAGCTAAACCTGATTTCATGAACACAAATCTTAGATACAAGTGAATATACTTAGATTCCATAAAGTTTAATATCACTTAAATCCTCATATAAACACAGAGAGATTCTGGTTTTGTTGGTTTCAGGCTGTAGAAAAATAGAAAGTTATTTATCTTTCTTTTCTTTGCAAAATGCAAAATTTGACCCTGAGTATAAATGGAGAATTAGTTTCAGTGATGTAGTTAATTCCGTGTCATTATACAACTGCATCAAAGTTGATGAGGAAATTAGTCATTGGTGTAAAATTATTAATAATTTTGTTTTGGGGGATTCAAAGTTCAGCCTTTTTAAATTCCAAGATTATCAGATTATCCTGCAGAGGCCCAACACTTCCTTTCATATGAATTTCTTTATTTTCTTTAAATTAGTATTAAGCTGCTTTTCTTCTGACGGTTTAAACACTCGCTTGTTAAATCCTCGGTGGAGCCTCGTGGGATTATTCATTGAAATTATCCACAGCTCACTCGTCTGGATAATGTACGATGTTTGTTTTGAGATAAGTCCGTCTCCTGTGTAATTTGATCTCATCTGCATCAATTAGCATTTTGTATGTATTAATTTGTTACCTCGGCTAAGGAGGTTGTGTTTCCAGCCCCGATTCCAGCTAAGTTAAGAGGAAGCATGCGACACATGTCGAGAGGAGAACCAGGTGTGTTACTGGTTCTCCCTCTCCGTCCCACCACCTCCACTGGGTCACGGGGGAATCCAGAATCGGGCTGAAACTCCTAATCCATCTTCAGGAGCGCCCCCTGCAGTCTCCTCAGCTCGTCCAGTCAGCTCTGACTCTTCTCATAGAGTGAATGATCAGTTCAGGTACTTATGATGAGTCACTGCCTCCATGTCCATTCCCTGGATATTCAGAGAAGGTCCAGGAGCCGGGATCAGGAGGGGAAACTGGACCATCTTTAATCTTGATGAAAATCAGACTGACATCTATGAGTCTCTGCAATTTGCAGCTTCATTAGAATTACTGCAGATGATGTTATTTACTGCAGATGATGTTGATGATGATGAGGGACAGGATGAGGATGATGATGATGAGGAGGAGGAGGAGGATGAGGAGGAGGAGGAGGAGGAGGAAGAGGTTAATGCCGTGCACCGCTGATGGAGGTGCTGACAGTGAAGATGTGCTTCTACCTCGAGTGGCGCAGCCTTTGCCTTGCAGGTGTCGATCGCAGTCTGATCGGATGCCGCTGGGATCTGTGGGAGGAACAACGGTTTAGTTTGTGCCAAGTTCTCTCACACAGTTCGGTTTCAGCAGGAAAACAGTGACCCTGCTGAACCACAGAGAACCAGCCGTCCTCTGAGCCAACACCAGGCAGTGATTCCTGCTTTCACTCAGGTTAACATTTAACAATCCCTGATAATCATTTCTACAATCCTCTAAACATCTGCCTTTTTTATACATTTAAAATGTACATCCAGTAGTGTAACACACACACACACCAAAGTGCTCTGAACCCAACACTACTCAAGCCTCATGAGCAGTGAGAACCATCACAGGTATCTAATGCAGCCCAGCCTCTGCACACAAAGCAGAATCACATGTTACAAGGTCAACATTTGTGTTTTCCTCACAGCAGAGGTTTTCCACTTCAGTTGGCCCTGAGCTGCGTTTCCCACACATGCACCTTGTGATTGAAAGTATAAATCCACTGTTATCACATCGTCATAAACATCCATCATATTCTGACTTAGATTAAGGTTTGAAAGCATAAAGATGGATTTACGAAGCTGCCACTTCTAATACAGGATGCTCTGCTACTTTCAGATCCTCGACACTCGGATTGCCAACAAGACTCGACTGTTTGAAACGTCTCTACGTCACCATTCTTATATATCAGAAAACATCCACAAATCAAAGGTGCTGCTGCTGGAGTCCTGACATTAATAACTCAGCTTTCCAACGAGACACATTTCAGCCAAACTTAAGAGCGAAGTCACTGCTTGAATAATAAAATCTCCCTCTGCAATAGGTGAATGTTAACGGTTGAAATAACAACCTGACAAGACGTCACTAACAAACCATTAAACAGTAAAACACTCTCAGCGCCAAACACATCACCAGTCACTGGTTTTCCACCAAGAAAAAAACCAAAGCTGCAATCATTTCAAATCAGGAGGCGTGAAGCTGTAATTTGAACGAAACAGCAGGTTCACTGTGTCTTTAATCCGTCAGGTGAGTCGGAGCCAACAGTGTGGACCACACGCGGAGGAAGCCTGAGCCTGTGTTGACATCATTAGCTCAGTGAAAGTGTTCTCTCCTCACAGAGGAAGAGCTGCAGCTTCATTAATGTATGCATGACCCGGCCTCCTCACTGGATCTCAGCTGCACCGAGGGTCGGCAGCGGGTCGGTCGACTCATCCCTCAACGTCCTCTGATTCGCGGCTTCGCCCTTAGAGCGGGGGGGGGGGGGGGGGGGGACCCAGCAGCAGAGAGAGGCTTTACTTAAAATTTAGTTACTAACTTTCTGTAGTAGAGAGTTATCTCTGATTTAAGCACAAAGCACATTAATCTAATTTTACATTAGACCCACACAGGTGGACCGTTTACGTTATTCTCAAAATTAGAGATGAAAAACCATCTCTCCATCCGGTTCCCTCCATCTCAGGGAGTTCTACACATTCCCCATCTCCGCCTGATGGATACAGTCCTACAATTGGGATGTTCCAGATGTGGGAGGAACCAAATCAGGTGCAAGTACCACCTCAACTGGATCCTTCCAATGTGGAGAAGCAGCGCTGCATATGAACCATTTGAAAGAAATCTCTCATCTACAAAAGAAATTACTGAACAAACACAAGATCTCAGAGGAAAGTGGTTGATATTTACCACAAAGAAACAAATGTCATCGACCGCTTTATCTGTATTTCAGAGAATTAGTTTAGGGATATTCTCTACCAATATTATGATTTGTAACCAGGAGTAAATGGACGAGGCTCAGCAGAACCACACCGGTGCTTTGAGTCACTCCACCCGGCTGCCAGGCTGCTGCTTTGAATCACACACGAACCAAAGCAACTGACCAAGGTGTAAGTTGTCCCACTTCAACATCTGCTACAGGACAGTGGGGGGGGGGGGGGGGCGGTTGTTGACCCTCTGACGGATCTCTAATCCTGATTCGAGTCTTCAACATTCTGCTCGCTGCCACCCATTCTACCAAGCAGCATAATTCTTCAGCCTTTCCAAACATTGATCAGCTGCCAAAGAGGATTCTGAAGCCGACTTGAGAACTTGGCAGCGTTTACTTTGTGGTTGGTGGCTTCTCTCGACACGGCAGCAGCAGCAGCAGCAGCAGCAGAGTGGATTCCCAGTTTTAAAAAGGGACCGTCTGAGATTCAGTCCCTGTTCAGAACATCCCACTGGAGCTCAGAGTGTTGGTGGTCTGTTGGAAGCAGAGCGTACCTGCAGGTCGCGGACGCCTCGGTCACTGAACGTCAGCTCGTAGATCATCGCCCGGCCGCCCACGTACAGCGTGTCACTTCCCTCCGGGTGGTACATGCTGATGTAGTTCTCAGGTTTGTTGAAGTGGAACCTGGAAGGCTCTGTGGGTGAGAAGTAAAGATGTTAGAGGAACAATCAAGAGCTTGAGTTCACAGAGTATTCATTTTTAAAACCAGGAGGGAGCTCGTACTCATAGAGTGGAGATACATTAACCGGAGGTCAAAGCATGAAGGTCAAAGTGATCAAGAGTCTCGAAGCCCTCATTCATAGCCCCCCCCCCCCGCTCTGACACTACTGACCTTTGTTGTTTTAGATCAAACCTCCACAACACCTGTGCCTCCATCTAGGATCTGGCTCGAGTGGTCGAGGGAAAGTGCGTCTGGTGGAAACGTGAATATCTCTGAATGCCACTGGGATCATGTGACGGTGAATCCCATCACAGACGCCTCCAGACCACTGACTCAGACTCACACTTTCCTACACTGCAACTGTGCTCGGACCCACAAATATAATCAAATGTCACAACGGGAACTTGAAGACACAATCTTTAAAAAATGAATGTTATGTATTTATAAGCTTCTGGCTTTTTAATGGGGCCATTGGTTTGTCCTCCAGAGACATTTACTGGAATTAACTTCCATTTGAGACAAGCATTTTTGAGTAGTACTCATAATAATACACTTTATTGATGTGGCACTTTTTAAATATCTTTAACTTTTTTCTGCTTCTGTTCTCACACAGATCATCGCTTTAGGGAACAACTGAAGATTTAGTATGTTTTTTTTATGTGGATATAAAATCTTCCATTTTCATTTACTCTGACCGTGTAACATAAATACTGACGCTTGCAATAATTATGAAGTGTTACCTTTATAATGAAACCAGGATTATTACACGGAGATATCAACCATATTGAAAAGGCCAGATTTATATTATTGGCACAATCACCAATCTCTGCACCTTAGAACCGCACGTGCCCATTACTCTCTTACTGTATATATTGTTGTTCTATATTGTTGTTTTTATATTGTTGTTTGTAAATTGCACCAACCACACCAATGCAATTTCCTGTATGTGCAAATATATATGGCAATAAAAATAATTCTGATTCTGATTCTGATTTAAAAAATCGAAAGGGCAGATGACTAAAAAGAACCTCGGCCACATAAGCATACAAAATCATGTGTAACACAAAAAGAAAACAAATAGAAACAATAGACAAATGAATATTTTATCAAACCACCTCCTTGTTTTTCTGGCAACAGATGATAATAATGTTTAAAATGATTTTCCACAGACACTTCATGATTCTACTATAAAGAATTATCTCCAAATGAAAGATGTTTCAGTAGAAATGAGCTAATGATGTCTAAACACCTCGTTCCTGATATAAAGAGGAAACCAGTCTGACAGCCGGACTGGGATGGAGCGATGAGCACTGGTACAGGTTGCTACCCAACCAACTAAGTTTCTATGGAAACTGGGGCCGCTGTTATTGGCTTGAATCTGATTGATGATGATTTTGACTTCTCGTGTATCAGAGGCAGCAGAAGGAGAAGCTGTGTGGCTGATGTCTGAGGTACGGCTTCACAGTATCTTCACTTTGCTGCGTGAAGATGATGAAGAGGAGTCGTCTGGAGCTGCAGAGCCCACTGAGAGGCTGATATGAATATTTGCTTTGGCAGATCATCCGAGCCGGAGGAAGCTGCTGTTGATTCAGTGACAGAGAAAAGGTTCATCTCCTGATAGACGCTCGAAGGAAGTCAGGAACAAAAGCTGAGCAGAAAATCGTGCCTGGATTCAATCCACACGAGGTGGGAGAACTTGAGTATTGTGACAAATCAAAAAACATAATTACATTATATTAAAACACATTCTGGGGTCAATGGATTACAATCTGATCAACTATGTAAACGCATCCAGGACACAATCGGCTCCTGAGCGCCTTCGGAGGTTTTAGATCAAATGTTGCGGCTCTTCAGCTTCTTCACCACACTGGTCCATCTCATGCTCCATCGTCCCTTCACTCGTGAACCTGAGAAACGGCTTCACTTGGGGCAGGAACTCCGACCCTGAAGGATCAATCCACTGCTTTCCAGTAGACAGACCTCGGACTCAGAGGTTTCCTCCCGACTGCTTCAAACTACAAACTGTCCCAGTGTGGACTGGAGGTCACGGCCTCATAAAGCAGAAAGAACCACATCCTCCCAAGTGAAACACGCTTCTCACTACGGCTGAGTCTTGAAAACCTGTCCATGAAGATCACCCACGGAACTGGAGACCTTACGGAGTCCCACACCCACTGGGAACTGGAATCCTCTGCACGAAGGTTTTCTATATTTCCTTTATAAATCTTTCCAAGTTCTATTGATTTGAGGATGACACGTTCATAATTTAGCAAGGCAGCTAGCAAGTTAACACAGAATGGATTTTGATGAGTCACAGAAAATTGGACTGGAAGAATCAATGAATGCGTCCAAAGGTAAACTTCATCCCAGAGAATCAGACCGGTCAGACGATTTGAAAATCTCTAGTGGAACAGAAAGTAAAGACTTGTTGGGAAATGCCTTTTCTCTCTGTGACCAGACCTTTGTTTTAACACTAAGACACTTAATCATTGTTTCTGGGCGAAAGCCTTGAATTTTCAAAAGGTCAGCTTTTCAGTAACCAAGACAAACGGCCTTGTTTTCCAGCTTGTTTTCACAAAAGAAGAAATAAGACTTCATTAAAGTCGCGGAGGTCCTTTACCCTCGGAGGAGCGTGTAATCCTCCAACACTTCCACCGACCGAGTGTGAAGACACTAAATCCTAATTGCACAAAATGCGCTCATTAGAGAAAAGTAAAGCACAGATGTTATTTTAACAATTTTTAACAACAGTTTCTTTTTCTTTTGGCAGCAGCAAGTAATTCGTCAGCTGCTGTTTTAGTTAAAAGAGACCGTTCACTGTAAAGTTGTTGTTTTAGAGCGACCCTGAGGTTCTCCGCCCCCGACGTGACAGGAAATCTCCCTCAGACTCAGGGAACAGTTCTGTATTGATGTGTTCAGGCCTCAGACCGAGTGCTGCTGCACACGGGAGGATCACTGAGTCTGATCGACTCATCCCAACGATCACAGAAGTGTTTCTGATCGATCATCTGGCCAAACCATCCTGTAGTGTGACGGGTTCACACACATGATCTGAATGTCACTGGTCGAACTGGAGCCTCAATGAATCTGAATTGTCAATATCAAAAACACTTTGTTAATTACGATTCAAATTCAGGGGGGGTTGTGTTATATGAAAAGAAGAGTGATTGGGCGAGTGAGCAGAAACCCACAGGAGCCAATGGGAGCGAGCTGGACAGGAAGCGTCATCAACTGGGTGACATGCTCGGCTAAAGCCTCTGGTCTCCTGCACCAGGGGGGGGACTTATGGAGTTGTGATAACGGTGTGAGTCCAGTTGTTCGTGCCACCGGCTGACGTCCACCTCAGCTTTGGTTTATTTTCTGTAGTCATTTACGATCACAGGTTGAGTTGTTCAAACACCAAGATTACAAAGATGAAGGACTGGTTAGCTGGGTCGACGTGTCTGTGGTCTAAGGTTTGAGCAGCAGCAGCAGAGAGAGGAAAAACACACGATGGCTGAACTTCTGATGTTTTGACGCAGCTGCAGATTTGAAACTAGCCTGAAGGTTTTTGCTGTTGTGTCCCTGGCTTCTGTTCTCATGATCTCGTTAGCTGCAGCGGTTTCCATGTCCCTCACATGTCTGTCTTCTAGTCTCTGATGGGTTACCTGTGATAGTCTCACTTTGCCTTCCTCTGCCTTTTGATGTAGCTTTAAAAGTAATGGACACTAGACACACACTTTCATTTCCACTCACAACATACATCACCAAATCCTACAAATACCAATCTTAATAGCGTCCCTTTTCTTTACTCACGTTTACTTAATGCAACTCGTTGTCACTCAGCAGAGTTCATATCTACGTTACTTCTGCTAGCATCACCACTTCCTGTAGAGGACTTCCTAAACACACGGTATAAATGACCTTGTTTCCAGTTGAATATGAATGTCAGGACACTGGGACGACACCACAGGAGCAGAACTGAGGCATGTTGTGTTTTATCTGTTGGTTTATAAAGATTGAAGCTCTGTTGGTGAACTGTCCCTTTAACCAAGTGAGACGCCGGGCGCTGTCTGTGGTGCTGAAACAGACTCGGCTCCTCAAGGCTTCTTTGTGTGTGTATGTGTGTGTGTGTCTGTGTTTGTGAGAGTGTGTGTTTGTGTGTGTGAGTGTATCGCTCATGTTGTGGGGACCACAGCACCCATACGGTACATCATAACATTTTAGGCTGAATGTTTTAAGGTTAAGTTAATGGTTAAAGTTAGAGTAGGTCTCCAGGAAATCAATGCAAGTCATGGAGCCATGACTCTGTGTGTGTGTGTGTGTGTCTGTGTGTCTGTGTGTGTGTGGTCCAAGTATTACTCATTTTATTTGGACTTAAAATCTGGTACCATTAGGTGAGGACAGGTTTTAAGATTAGGTTAAGATAGAAGTAATGTTAAATTAAGGCTAAGGGATAAGATTAGGAGATTGGTAATATGTGTGTGTGTGTGTGTGTGTGTGTGTGTGTGTGTGTGTGTGTGTGTGTGTGTGTGTGTGTGTCTGTGTTTGTGTTTGTCATAACAGGCATGTACAGCCATAACCGTGGACTTGTGTATCAGCCCCTTTGATTGATATGACACGCACGTACGGCCGTCATCTTGTTCTGTGTTCATCCGGGGGGAGGGGGAGGGATACAGAAACGGAGAGGTTAACACACACACACACACACACACACACACACACACACACATTATTGATTGCTGAATACATTAGAGACTGTGTGAGGTGTAAAAATGCGTGAGTGGAATAGATAACTAGGAGCCTTGGAATTTTCCATTCATGGCTCCCCCCCTCATTTCCTCTCATCCTCTCCCCTCTGCTAGAATATGCGTGTATTCGTGTATTCGTGTATTCGTGTATTTGTGTATTTGTGTATTTTTGTATTTGTGTATTACTGTATTTGTGTGTTTATGGCGGCTGCTGCCCTGAAGCGACCCCCAATCTCCCCCCGGAGCGGGACTCCTGCTGCAGTGCACAGCCGCTGCCGCGTCCCGCATTGCAGCTCCGCACAGGACGCGGGCGCCCCGCTGGAGGTGTCCGCCTCCACAGAGTCATATATCAGGGTGAAGTGTGGAGGCCACCGCCTCGCTCCGTGCTGTGGGGGGGCGACGCCATGTTCCTCCCGCAGCCAGAGGACGGGCTGCGTCCTAAAAGAGCGGCTGCGCTGTTACTGCGCTGTTTCGTTGCGCACGCACGGAGGTGAGGGACAAGGAGGGACGTGCGCCAATTAGAGCCTGAGTGTCCTGATTGAAACGCGCGTTGAAGCCTCGCAGCGCACGCGCCTGAAGTCAAGTTGTCTCAGAGACACAGAGAAGACACGAGTTGCACAAATCACATCAGGATGATCCCGAGGAACGAGCCGCCTGGAGACTGCTCAGCTCAAACCCTGAGGACCAGACATGATGCAGCAGGACGAGGCTTCCTCCAGATGCTCATCCTGATGGATGCTGTGAACATGTGTGTGTGAGTGAGGGGGGGGGGGGGCTGAGTGGTCGGTGCGCGTAATTTACTACTTGGTGAGTGGGGGTAGGGCGGGCGGTGTTTTTAAGAAATGAATCCAGGAGTGAGGTTTTTATCTGATCGTGTCTGTGCATCAGAAGAATCAAAAAAACAAATGGCTGCATCGCGTCATGACTGAACTGTCACTCTGCTCATCCATCAGCTCATCCATCAGCTCATCCATCCTCCAACACACTCTCCTCACTACGGAGGAATCAAACATCTGGCTTCCTGATGGAACCAGGACATGATACCAGAGGGAGAACCGCAGCTTCTTACCGTGCACGACAAATTTCAGCCGAGGCGACTTCCCGGCGGTGACCGCGGCGACGAGCGCGAGCAGGATGAGCGACTTCATCTTCCTCCAAATAGATCACAAACAAAAGATATCCTCCTTCCTGTTCCCGTGCAGCCGCCTGTTCGCTCCCTCCCGTTCCACCGACCGACCAACCGACCGACTGACCGACTGCTGCTGCGTCCCGGTACCGTCCTGTCCGTGTGCTCTGCCGGCTGCTCAGTGTGGAGGAGTCGGGGGGTATCAGGCTCCACCTCGGAAACAAGAGGCAAAGGGGAGGGGGGGGGGGGGCGTCAGCAGGGGCGCAGCTATGAGGAGTGGGATTTCAAAATAATAATAAAAAATCCCCAGATCTGGATTAGAGTCCCAGACGCGTCAGACCTGTTGATATCAGACACATTTGTTTTTTCCACATGAATCTTTCTGCTCCTTTAAAACCATCATCTGATCCTCGACTGGTTTCCACAGTTCAAACTGGTGCTTCCTCTGCCTGTTGTGTTGAATCTGCTCTACACACACCAGCTACATCAGTAACACGTCAATGTGCATTTACCACAACATCTACTCCTGTTCCCTCAAACATGTGAGAAGCTGCCGGAGCCTGAAGGAACATCTCACGTTTCTGTGTACTCCCATACAGACCATCATACCAGCAGCCAGTGATGCTGTGGTCCCAGCAGCTGCCTCCACAGTCATAACGTCTAATGTCTAATCAATACGTGTCAATAAAGCCCGAGAGCAACAGGAATGAATCAGCACTTCTCCTCCGCTGCGTTCGCTTCTGTTACAAGTTAATTGACTCAAATTTGAAAAATGGAGTCACTCTTACCTGTTAAAGCCTCTAGGTTGAAGCAGCAACACAGATGCTTACAAAATTGCTCTCAGAGTGTGTGTGTGTGTGGGGGGGGGGGGGGGCGGGGGGCACCATTTCAATCAGCATCTGGGTTTCTAGTCATTTGAGAATCATCATGACCCCAGATTCAAAGAGAGGAGAGACAGTCCTGTGTTTCCGCCAATCAGAAATCACCACACACAGAAGGTGGGTCGATATCAAACCCCCCCCACACACACACACACACCTACCTTTTTACAAACCCTCTCTAACACCTGAATCCTTGAGTTCAGACCTCTGGGGGAGACAAGTTGTTGGATCTACTCTACTTTGTCAAGTTGTTCCCACTTAAAATGTCAAGTTAAATGAAGCTCACTGCATATTTCAGTACAATTAAAACAAGTCTGATTTAAATATTCAATCAGTTTGAAGCTTCATCCGTAGAGCAGCAGCATTTTCAAACTAAAACAAGCTCTGACCACACGTACACCCCGTATCAGCTCTTTCCTCCTGGTTACCTGGTTAAGCCCCTCGTCCTCCTCTTCCTCTTCCTCCTCCTCCTCCTCCTCCTCTTCCTCTTCCTCCTCCTCCTCCTCCTCCTCCTCCTCCTCTTCCTCGTCCTCTTCCTCTTCCTCTTCCTCTTCCTCCTCCTCCTCCTCCTCCTCTTTCTCTTCCTCTTCCTCTTCCTCTTCCTCTTCCTCTTCCTCTTCCTCTTCCTCTTCCTCTTCCTTCTCTTCCTTCTCTTCCTCTTCTTTCCTCCTCCTCCTCCTCCTCCTCCTCCTCTTCCTCTTCCTTCTCTCCCTCTACCTCTTCCTCCTCCTCCCCCTCCTCTTCCTCTTCCTCTTCCTCTTCCTCTTCCTCTTCCTCTTCTTTCCTCTTTATCCTCCTCCTCCTCCTCTTCCTCCTCTTCCTCCTCTTCCTCTTCCTCTTCCTCTTCCTTTTCTTCCTCTTCATCCTTCCTCCTCCTCCCCCTCCCCCTCCCCCTCCCCCTCCTCCTCCTCCTCCTCCTCCTCCTCCTCTTCCTCTTCCTCTTCCTCTTCCTCCTCCTCTTCCTCTCCCTCTTCCTCTTCCTCTTCTCTGTCGACAGATGTTCTAATAAACTCACGTATTGAACAAAGAACCACTGAGGCTCGTTAGTAAATCATTTTATTCACCAGTTTGAACACAGATTCATTAATTCACTCATCTTTCATCAGAGTCCGAGGACGAGAGGTGACGGGAATCGACTCGATGAACTCTCCTCTCATAAATCTCTCTTAAAGACTCATGTGCTTCCTCCTCACGCTGATGTTTCCAACTATTTTACTCCTTTAATAATGTTTATTCTAGTTTCTTATCTCTAACACTCTTATTTCTGAATTAGTGCTTTATTGATGCAGCCCTTCCTATGATTTGTCTTTAATTTTAAATTTTCAACTGGATTGCATGTTCCCTGCTTCACTTTGCCACAGACAGTTAGTTTAAATATGGAGGGTCAACCAGTAAAGTTAACTTTATTAATTTGTTTGATTGTTTATTAATCACAGTTTTGAGTTAATTGCTTCTTCTATCTCTCGTCTCTGTTTTCCTAACCTCAGTGTTCATGGGGATGAGATCGTTGTGATTTGAGTGTTTCACAGACAACATGAGGTCATTGCACAGTGACGTCATGTTGTTGATGTTTCACTGGGAGGTGCAGCACTCGGGTGGAGCCGCTCCACCACTGGATGGCAGCAGCAGGAGGAGTTTCAGTGTGTGTGAGGATTTCACCTCCTTCATGGTGACAGCAGGGATCCTCCGTCACCTTCAGCAGCTCCTGCACTGATGAGCTCCCTCTGGAAAACACTTTCTGAGGGAAGTCACCCGGCGTGCTCCCGCCCTTTAAACACACAGATTAAGGAGGAGTATGAATGAATTAATTTTAATCTGTATCCAGAGCAGAATAAATCAGCATTTTGTACATTATTTAAAGCGAAGATCTGACATGCAAACAAGTCTGTGAAGCAGCAGATTCATGAATATTCCAAACAGCCTGATCAGGAAACAGGATGAATTAATAATGTCTGACTGTAAAATGTCAAAACCTCTAATTACAGACAGAAACAAGCAGGCAGCAAAACAGATGGAAAATAAAAAGTTTATGATCTCAAATTAAAACTTGAATCTCAGTAGAGCTGGAAATTAAAGTCCCCTCAAATTCAATCAAGCTGATTGACACCTGTCCTCTAAATAGATCTGATGTCTCAACAACAAGACTCATGAAAGATTTCATTGGAGAAAAACACACGAAGGTAAAGGAAGTGATATAAATAAAATAACTACTTTCAGGATCCAATCAAACTGTTTAATTTATGTTCATGTTAGTTTATGTTGTGACCAAGACTTCTCCCAAGATTCTTAGAAATCTGTTGAATAGTTTACAAGTTTTAAACTTTGCAGACGTTTTTCTTTGTTTTATGCATTTGAAAACTCTTGAGTAGTGCAGACAGCTAGGACAGTGGGACAGTGAGGACAGTGAGGACAGTGTGGACAGTGTGGACAGTGAGAACAGTGAAGACAGTGTGGACAGTGAGGACAGTGAGGACACTGTGGACAGAAACAAAATAATAGGTAGAAACAAAATAAGATTAATCTGACATTGATAATGCTGTTAAAATATTTATCTACCTCAGCAATGTGATAATATAATTCAGCAAAGGGACACAATAGGTCAATAAATGATTCTAATGGTCATTACACAGGGAATTACATGTTTGTGTGGACTGGATTCAAACTGATCTGAGGTCAGATAAGAACCTGTAAACATGCAGAGTGAGGATGTGGGCGCTGAAACAACAACACCTCCGTGGAAAGGTTCTGATCTTTACTTCTCCACTGTGAGTTTGGTGGAATTCTTCTTTTTCCACAAACCACTTAAGGATTATTTATACAAATTGATATATGCTTTTTTAAACATAATGAATCCCTTTAACCTGAGGTGTTAGCAGAGCTCACCTGTGCAAATCAAATGAAAGCAAGTGGAGAACAAGATAACGCTGCAGTATTCAGTGATTACATGTTAAACACAGATACAAGATGAGGAAAGTTGTATTTTCAGAGCCTGTTTTTTGTTTAGTTGTCTCAATATCACAGTGATAAAGCAACACGGTGTAAAATTCAATAAAACAAACAAAGATTAGGCAGTGATTCATTTATTTAGAGAGAGACACAGGAACTTCAGAGGGTTTTTAAAACATCTCGTTACACAGAGAGAGACAGGCTTTGTCCGTCCAGCACCGTGAGAATGATTTATCTGGAAGATTTATCCTGAAGGACATTGGATGGATTGAAATCTGGATTTAAAGTATTTGTTTGGGCGATTCCCCACGTTTCTTTCTCTAGTGCTAACAAAATGTCATTAATCAGTAAAGACTCATTGAAAAACAGAGTACGCCACAAAAAAGAGAGAAAGAAGTTGTTTTATTTTCTTAGAAGAAATAAACGCTCATAAAGTTATAATCCAATTCAGCCTCAAAGAACCACCTGTGATAAGGATGATCTCCTCTAGAATAAAACAGCATCTGTTCATGAACATGTATTTTCACTGAAGTCATTGATTTATTTTATGATCTTAAACCTGAGGATTATCATAATAACTCTGATGACGAGGATCTACTTACCTTAACCAACCAGAACCAACTCTTAACTTAACTAAATAACTCATGAAGCCTTTTCACTGAGAGGAAAATGAAGGTTTACTCTTTTATTCCAGATGATAAGATTGAGATTAAGATTAAGATTAAGGTTGTTATACAAGTTAAATGATGAAAACTGAACCTTCATATGTAAAATAAACTCAATATCTTTTCATTATTTACTCTTGTATTTAGTAATTGACCTGGAAAACATTCACACATTCTATCCTCAGATTTAAATAAATTCTTTAAAGAATGGTTAGAAATTCAGATCCAGTTGAGGCTTTGGATTAAACTCAATTTAAACACCACTCAAACCAGTTTCCCACCAGGGCAGTCCCAGTTGCCGGAGCCTGATCTGGAACCAGCTCTTTGTGTTTCCACCAGCATCAAACACTCTGTGTCTAACATGCACTTTGCTCTTGTAATCTGTGGTCACATGGGGGTAGAGCGGGTCGTCCTCTAACCTGGAGGTCGCCAGTTTGATCCCAGTCTCCCCCCAAACTGCTGACCGAAGTGCCCTGGGGCAAGACACTGAGCCCTGAACTGCCCCTGACGGCTGAGAGGTGAGATAGAGAGATGGAGAGATGTGCTGTATGAATGAGTGTGAAACCAACACAGAGGATTTACCAACATTCAGATGGTCCACTCATTCAAGCCCGTCGCTCTGGATAATAGAGTCAGAGCCGAATGATCAGCAGCAGGAAACTAACCTGACAACAGATGATAACATCCTGTGTTGTGTCGGTGGCTGCCACTGGAGGGGGAGTGGCTTTTAAATACCACTTTAATCCGCCCCCCCCCCCCGTGGCTTTCTGTCCAATGGGAGCAGAGGGTTGCGGACGGAGGTCAGACAGACCCATATAACAGATTGAGACATGCAGAGCTAATCCAACAGGGTTCAAATCTCTGCGCACACACGTGACCATCGGGGGTTATTCCTCTTCTCTCCTGGTTATTCTGGGCAACTGATTTGCCGTCCGGTGAATCCCCCCCCGACCGCTGCCGGTCTCTGAACTGCACTCAAGTGAAGTGAGGGTAATTTAATGATCAACATTTTGGTTTATCGAGAGTCAGCAGTGGGGGGGGGGGGGGGGGGCAGGAAATGAGAGATTTGTTTGTTTTACAGCTGGGATACAAACACGTGGCTCCGAGAGGAAACAGCCACGACAGCGTTTCTCCCGTCATCCTTCTCCTCGCAGGTAACTGCCGGCTGCAGCTCTGTTGTCTTCAGCAGGGCGACGAGGCCACTTCGGTCTCCAACTGAAAGACAAAGTCCTCACAGTGGGCTCACGGCCCGGAGAGTAAGTGGTTATATAAGAAAATGTTTCCCTCTCCTGCCAATTCCCAGACAATAGCGTCGTTTCAGAGGAAGATCCCCCGAGAGATTGTTTCTAAGATGATTGGATTTGGCTTTTGAACCCGTCTGATGACAATCCCAGAACCTTTTACACAAAGGCATTGCAAACACACCATGCAGGCTGGTTTAAATATATGCATTTAATAACATCAAGTGAAAAAAGCATTCATTTATGAACAAGAGAGCGAGTAACAAACAAACGTGTCAGAGCTTCCTCTCATCCTGGCTCCATGAAGCGTTGCTTTGTGCATAGTGCATCTGACACAATGAAGTTTACACACAACAAGAGTGTTGTATCCGAGTGACACTAATCCCCACAACTAGATAAAACGATAGAATAAACCCAGCGTGCACACAAACGCCCTTGACCTAAATATCTACAAGATGACGGTGAGCATTCTCTCTGTCCGTGGAGAGAATGTTACTGAGGCACATGTTGTTCAGTCTGTTGTGTGGGTTTTGGAAATAAAACAAAGTGAACACTTGCACATAAAAACAAATCGTCTGCTGAAACAAAGAAAGCCTCTGATGTCATCACGTGTTAAAGTACAAAACAACTGAGGAACTTGTTGCCTCTGCCAAGAAAGTTGTGTGTCCTTCAGAGTTTTGCGTTTTTTTAGGATTACACAAAAAGTACTGGACAGATTTACACAAAACTTAGAACTCATCTAAGTTTGGTGCAGATCTGTTCCCTGGATTTCTCTGAGAATAACATATGGATCCAACTGAACTATCAAGGGAACATTTGTAATTTGGTGCAGCTCCAAAATAAAAACCCAGATCAAGTGAAGTTAAATGTGTCGTCATCGGGGGGGTCCTTGGCAGAGGTACATGCAGTCGACTGAGTGACTTTCTAGTTTTAAGCATGAAATGGAAACATTCCTACGAGTACCATGGTTTGTAAAAACTAATCCGTCCCTTTACATAATCATTTAAATCAAGCTGTAAATCAAACATAATGCAAAGCTTGAACATTTTTAGAATCTGAAACCGAAATGATTTGGCGACTCTATGTGTTAACTGCAGGTATCAAAAGCTTGAGAGTCACATGTTGAAAGATAAAGTCTCAGAACCGATGCCGAACAGTCTCGGACGTGATTCTCTGTTGGTGAGTGAAAACAGCAACTCGGGTCAAAAGGGCAAAATGTTCACTTGACCTGTGGATGAAAAAACAAACAAGCACCTGATGTGTTTAAATAACTCAGAGACGTTAGTTTCATGTGTCGAATTCAAAGTCTCTTTGTTTTATCCCCAAATCTGTGAAGTTAAAAGATAATTACATGCTTCATAAAGAGAGAGAGAGAGAGAGAGAGAGAGAGAGAGAGAGACCTGTCAGATCAGAGGCTCTTCAGCCGCCATGACACCGCTCTGCTCCACAGTCTGTTCACATCCCTCCACTCCAGCATCATGAGATATTCATCAGTTAGATAACACAGCCAAGTGGGCGCTGAGACTTCAGCTCTGAAATGAGAAGCTGGACAGACGGGCACTGATGAGCCGTCGAAGGTCTCTGTGTCCGAGGGTCCCGGCGGAGGGGAGGGTCCACACTGCAAAGAACTGACCCACGCTGTGAAGACCCCTCTGACCTCTGCTTGGGCTTTAAATTAGCTTCATGGTGAACCTGCCACCTTCACCTCCCTCCCCGCCTCCGCCCATGGAGGAGCGAGGAACAAAGTCGATATTTGCGTTGTGTTTGATCTGCCCTTTGCTCTGGCTCCAGAAGAACATGAAGACGAAGCAAATGGCCACGGAGCTGAGGAACGACAGGAAGCCCATGGTGGTGGCGATGATCAGCGTCTTGGCGTCGAACGGGTACGGCTTCGCCATCTGGGCCGAGGAGTTGGCAGCTTGCGGATTGGAAGGCTCCGCCCAGCCCTCCTCTGAGAGGAAAGGGATGGTTCGGTTCCGGGGGAGGCCCTTCACGTAGAGGCCCACGGTCAGGCTGTCGTTCCCGGCCGCGTTGCCGGCCAGGCACTGATACGTACCACTGTCCTGCACTTGGGCAAAACGCACTTCTAGCGTGCCGTTGGGCAAAACTCTGATCCTTCCTGTTGCAGAAACCAAATTCTTGTGGGAGGAGATCCAGGTGATGGATGGGAACGGATCCCCGTCGGCCTTGCAGGAGAACAGAACCGTGGTGCCCTCCTCCACCCGGGCCTCCTGCGGCCGGCGGTCCATGATGCGAGCAGGACGGCAGGTGAACAGCCGCGGGAGCTCCTTCTCCGAGAAGTCTCTGAATTCACGCTGCCTCACCGAATCCGGGGAGGAACAAGTGGGCTGATGTCCGTCAAAGTTCAAGCGTAATCTGCGACGGACCACCCACAGAAGGCGGCAGTCACATGCCAGGGGATTCCCGTCCAGCCGCAGCACCTGAAGGTTCCCCACGGAGTGGAAGACACTCTCCTCCAAGCTGGAGAGCTGATTGGACGTCACATTGAGCATTCGGAAGTAGGCCAGGCCCCTGAAGGCCCCGGGGTCTATCCGCAGCAGGCTCCCTCCTGCTAGGTGGAGCTCCTGGAGTCTCAGAAGGTCCCCGAGCAGATTGCCTTGGATAGCAGTGATGGGGTTGTAGGACAGGTCCAGGTAGCGCAGGTAGACCAGGTGACGGAGCGCTGAGTAAGGAACAGCGCTGATGTTGCAGCTGCTGATGACGAGCGAGGTCAAATTCAGACCAATCAGGCTGTTGCTAGCTATCGAGTCCAGGGCCGGCCAGTTAGCTATCAGGAGGCTGCGCAGGCGGTGGAGGCGGCGGAAGGCGTTGTTGGGGAGCGAGGTGACGGTCAGGCGCAGCATGCGAAGACGCGTCAGGCTCTGGAGCTGCGACAGCGCCTCGGTGGGAAGAGATGTCAGGTTGCTGCGATCTATGTTGAGCTCCTGCAGATTCTGGAGACCAACGAACGCCCGCTGCGAGATGAACACTAGGTCGTTCTCTCCGGCCTCCAGCGTTTGCAGGCTCATCATTTCTCTGAAGGTGTAGTCCAGGAAGACCAGAATCTCATTCTGGCTCAAGTCTAGAAGGCGCAGGCCGGACAGGCCGGAGAACACCCCGACCGGGAGGATCTTCAGTCGGTTGTTCTTAATCCGAAGCGTCCTGAGACTCTGCAGGCTCTGGAAAGCCTCTACCTCGATCATGGAGATTATGTTATCGCTGAGGTCCAACTCTTGAAGTTGCAGGAGGCCAGAGAACTGGCGCCGTCCCACTGTCTTAATCTTATTGTGGGAGATGTCCAAACGCCTGGCGTCACCGGAAAAACCCTCTGGCACCGAAATCAGATGTTTGCCGGAGCAGATCACTTCTCTGGCCTCGGGTCGACACACGCAGCGGGACGGACACACTCCTGCAGCTCCGCCCAGTCCCAACTGGAGCAGGACGCTCCACGCCCCCCATCGGACCACTGACTCCACAAACATCTTACCCCCTGCCTGCAAACACAGAACACAAGTTCGGATATCATATTCATTTTGAAATCAGTATAAAAGTGTAAAAGCTCTTTCACCCTCGTCCATTTGTTAGCTGCTTTGTTTGTAAGCAGGATGAAGCAAGAACTACTGAACTGATTTCCATTTCCCTTTGTGGAGGGGACCCATAATCAGGCCTGTTTAGAGAACTTGTATTTGTGTGAGTGTGTGTAGTTTGGTGCACATCTAAATGACTAGTGGACCTCTGTGGAGTTATGAGCTCGTTACCGTTTCAGTCTCGATGTGCAGATTTTCATAACCAGTAGAGGTCAAGTTGGAATCCGACTCGAGGTAAGTCCTGTGTTTGGATCAAGTTCCGTCAGTAACTCGCCCTTTAGGATTTCCTGGACAGAGACAGAAATACAAGTTAATTACAGTTGTGCCTTAAACAATCAACCATGTTCTTTGTCTGTTAGTTTGCAAGATTAAAACCAAAATCTATTTTTTTCCCACAGAATAATTCCAAACAGTTGTATTGAGAGGTCTGATGAGAGTGAGTGAGTGAAAGTTAAAATAACATTTAATATCCAGCTTCAAGTAGACAATTTAAAAGACAACACAAATACATGTTATTGACACACTGTGCCGTCCTGTGTGTGTGTGAACAATTCATCTTACAGCAGCTGGTCTCAGAGAGAACAACAGACACGCACAGAGACACAACGAGACTCTGGAACAAAAGCTTTTCAGCCTTTCCTGTTTGACTTCTGTCTCTAATGTCCCACGTTCATCTACCGATGTGTTGTGTTCCTGCATGTGAGGGATAACCCAACAGAAAGTGCACATGCTGTAGATCAGAGTGAGTCCAGTGTGAAGCAGATGTCGCGGCTGATAAGAGCGAGTGACATCTCTGTGCCGCAGACGACCTAATCCCTACTTAACTGATTATCAAAGAACACATCTCACTTTTTACTCGGGACATTTTATCCCCCAAAGACTGGAAAAGAACCATTAATAGAACTTAATACTCTTTGAAGTGTCCACATATGGTCTGTCCTACCCGCAAAGAACAGAGAGATATAAGTATTAGTGCGTCCAGCCCCATGTTAGAGCCTCTGACGGAAAAGATGAGGCCTCGTCAGAGGAAAGCTCTGCCCTCTGGGCCGGGCACCTGGATTTAGGCTGAGCAGCCGAATAGATTCTCTCAAAAACATGAATTGGTATAAAATAAGAAAACACGTCTGAAAAGTTTACTAAGCAAAAACACTTCAAAGTTAAAGAAAAGTGCCACATGCTGCAGGTAGTGAAGACAAATGTGTAATTTCAGGCTCCTCACTGTAAGTCAAAGCTATTATTATCATTTATATTATTATGGGTCAGTCTACTAAAGTTCAGTTAAATTTATGTAACATTCTGTTTCCATAAATTCCGAAAGAATCCACATATTTAAGTAATGCGATGGATTTAATATTTTAACTTTGGATCTTTGTTCCAAGGTGAGAAGCTTGTGTCCAACAATGTGATCACTCACCTCAGATCACTGGCACGAGCACAGAGCATATTCTGAATTAGAGAAGTGACTCATCTGAAGGGAGGACCGGCCAGTTTCCAAAAGACTGAGATTCCTCTGCAGTAATTAACTTGCTTTGGATTGATATCCTGAAATAAGATGAAAAGAAATACAAATATAACGGCTTGAAAATAATCCTCCAGGTGGATCAAAAATGACTTTCTTGAAGTCTGAAGAAGTCCAAGGAGACTCTGAGGTGAAGCGTTGGACGGTATAATATCAAACACTGTTCTGCAAGTGTCCGTTCTATAAACCACCACTGCCACAGGACGAGCAACAGAAGTAACCTGAAAAAAACAAAATCCACAACGACCTCGTCCCAGAGCTGCACAGGCAACAAAAAGACCAAAACACAACCGTAAAGTTTCCTCCTCAACCCACACGAGTCCGGTCCAGGTGGAGAAGGAGCTGCTCCGGCTGCTCACTCACCATCGGACCCTCCGGACTCGCTGCAGCTTCGCCTCCGAGCCGCAGAGCTGTTGACGATCCCACAGCTGCTCAGTCTTTGTCTGGACCTGCTCCTCATGCAAACAGCTCTTATAGCCCAGCGGTCGGAAGCGCTGACTCACAACCCCACAGTTGTTTCTCTCTCAGACGACAACAGACACACAGCAACACTGACCTCCTGCAGGTTGGAACTCACTAACAGATGAACACGCAGATGTTTCCTTCATCACAGCTGCAACAAAACTATCTGCAAAACACTTTAATGACATTTTACTTTCAGTTTTTCATAAATTTCTCTCAGTTTACGTGAATTCTTACAATATTAATTCTTATATCACTGATTTTGTGTATTCAATTTGTTGCACAGCCAGCGACCCATGCAAAACAGACGATCCAAAAATTACAATGTTAACAAATACAATATAAAAGAGTCACAAGGTCTCAGTTAAAAGGACAAATGAGCTTTTAAATGTGTTCGTCCTGCATTAACGAACCAAAGCAACACATACAAGTCAGAGTCCAATTAGACTCTTGAATAAAAACAGATCTGTTGACGCTTCAAACTTTAAAACTCATCAGTGTTTGTGTCTCATCTGTGTGTAACACATGAGGGGGATTCACAACTTAAAAGTGAAGACCCCCCCCTCCCCCCAGGGGTCAACGTGTGAGAGACGGAGTCCGGCAGGTGTGCTATATCTCAGAGAGGGTGGGGGGGGTGTTCCCTCAGTTGCTAAGCCCTTCCAGCCAATCAGGGATCAGCCTCTCTCATCCTTCTGCAACTCTGCACACATCATGAAGCTGCAGGTCGTCCAGAGGTCGCGACCCCGGAGTCACGGCCCGGACTGACCCCGTCCGTCAATTCAGAATGTGAAGGAATAAATGCGTTTGTAATTTGGAGCTGAATTTCACACCCGGCGTGAGAGCGCGGTCACATGGGTGTCGCGTTGCAGTGTTAATTACACTAACTATTTTCTATTACACGCGGCCACTTGTCGTTTCTATTAATGACGTTTCAAATTAGAGCGGGCGACGGTCACCGGAGGAGCCGCTAAGGCCGGGGGTTTAAATCCCTGGAGCTCCGAACTAAAAACAACTTCATGAACAGCAAAACATTTTACAAATCTGAGGCGGCTCCATATCAAGTGTTAAACCTCCTTGTGGTGCTTATACGATGAATAATAATTATAAAGATACATATTAGACATTTACTATATAGTTATAGATAACAATTATAAAGCAGTTATTATTGATATTGTTTTGTTGACCTGCGATACCATCACTAAGAAATTTCTCGTCATTGCGTATATATCTTAATTGATAAAAACATATAAATACATATTACACAGTGGTTTCTACTTTCAGACATTGTTCATGTTCATACATATTTTAAAACCATATAAATCTCAACCTGTACATTTCTGAAACTCAAAGAAACAACAAGAGCAAGAAGCTGTAATTAAGTTGCAGAGACATGAACTGTATGATTAGTATTTGTTTAATTTGAAATAATGTGTAGCTGGTAATTGTTAAAATAATAATGAATAAAATGTGTCCAAAAGTTGCTTTATAACGAAAAGGAGAATAGAAATAAAGCAACTGACAGAAAATAATCTTAGAAAGCTGAGGATTTAAAAAAGTAATCGGGGAAAAGCTTCTGTAAACAGGTTTAAAAGATTAATTCAATATATATGATTGTAATTTTCTATATATATATATATACATGTATATATATTTTTTTTAAATTATGGTTTTGTTGTAATGGTTTTAGGAAATGCTATTTTACCTTATTCAGCCAAGTATATAGAAATTTAATGATTTCCAACAATTAATCAACGTCCTGCTTCCTTTGATCCTCTCGGTTTAATTCCTTTAATAACGAGGATGTTTGATTACTGACTTTCACCATCTGCTTGTGGATGTGTTCAGTGAAAGTCTGGACAAACACAGTCCGACTGAACCAACATGAAGCTGAAGTCTCTGAGTAAATAAAAAAAACAAGTCGAGCGAGTTCCAGCTGTTTCCTCTTAAACCCACAAAGTGCAAACGACATCGCAGCCAATCGGATTTGACCTCTCCTCAGACAATCCTCTGGCAGAGCCGCAGACGAACTCCCGCTGTCGCTTAATCTCTGAGTTCATTCAACTTCTCTCACTTTGCTCAGTTTGTGCTCGACTCCAGTGTCTCAGCTCGACTCCTCATCGAGCTGCAGTCACTGTCCAGCCGGTGTTAGAATCAGGATCTTCTTCAGTGACTTCTACTCGTTTGCTTTATGTTCCTCCGATGGTCTCCATTATGACAGGAACGTGTTCATGAAGCTGCCGGTGAAACTAAAACTCAATCAGCTGAACGATTTCACCGGGGATCACATCACCGGAGTGTAATGATCAACACGTGAGGTGATGATGCTCATTAACAGATCTGATGTCTTCAAACAGTCCAAAGACGAGAAGGAGGACGAGATCACTTCCAACAGTGAAACATAAAAACTGAATCCACTCAGAAACCTAAAGCTTCTTCCAACAGCCGCCTCATGAAAATACATTAAACTCACTCGATCCAGGTTTTAAATACACAAACTCACGAATGTAAGTTATTTCATTTAGATCCACTAATTATTCTCTGAGCAATCTGAAAATATGCAAGAAAGTGAAAACAAACATGTGGATCTGTACCAAGATAGAACGGGTTCTACCCCCAACACACGATACATCCTTCCAACAAGTTTCCTGGTAGTCCGTCTAGTACTTTTTGCGTAATACTTCTAACAGACAAACAAACAAACTCATATCTCCTCAACGGCAAATGTCCTGTCTCTCTCTGACATTAAATATCCAGACAGTTGTTGCTGCCATGTCCTAATTTCTTTTGCCATAGTTTTTCACAATGACTTAAAGATACTTTTTCCTCTTTTCATAATAATATCTGATCTCCACCTTGGTGTTTTGCTCTGCTGCTGCAGGTTGTAACTGTGTGCAGGGCTATTTTCAGCTTGTCCATAAAGTTTTTACTGTCCACGCGGACCTTTATAGATGCAGTTGTAGTCGTTCCTGGATCTGCCCTTTTGCACCCATCCATTTTAAAGGGTTCTCTCATGATTCACACCACGTCCTTCCTCCAAGCTATGTGGTAATCAGGCAAACAAACAAAACACAATCTCCGGCCTCACCTCTCTTCAGTTTCTCCTCATCTGTCGTTCCTCAACATTCGGAATCCTTCGGCCAAATGTGAGAAACTGTGACAGACGTCGTGATGCGGACTCCAGGCGGAAATATGAATCTCAACAGGTGAACGACAGAGGACCACGGGCCACAGGATGCCGAGCACGAATCTCTCTGCAGGGGGTTTTCTGAAACTGGTCTGAAGGTTATTTTTAGTTCGTTCCAGTGAGAAAGACAAGAGCCCGGCGCAAATCCCCAATTAAAGCGACTGGAACAGAACAACAATGCAGGGATCACAGAGGGTTGGTCTGTGCCTTTGCACTTTTGTGTAGTTTCTCTGTGTGTGTGGGTGTGAGTATGTTCCAATTGTTGAAAGTGTGTTTGAATGGTTGGTGGAGTTGTGTGTCTGTGTGTGTGTTTTATGGGCTTCTGGCACCTGCTGCAGTGTGACGGCCCCGGAGACCTCCAGCATGCAAGCAGCAAATATTAAAAGGTTTCCTGGCAGAACAGCTGTCGGCTGAAAACCCAAAGTGCCTCGCCGGGGGAAAGGACTCGTACACAAGTTCATGTCGGGAGACGCGTCTGCGTGAACAAGACAAATAAAAGGAGACTTTGATACGAACAACAGCAGAAATGTTAAGTGGGTTGATATTGAAACATTAAGACGCAAAACAAAAGGTGAGCGAGCTTCTGTGCTCGAGGCTCCTCAGCTCGGGAACTCACTGTCCGAGGATCTGAAGCTGCAGAATCAGGGATTCCTTATTAATCACAGTTAATTAATCATAGTCCACCATTATTACTACGTTGTTTTACTCACTGATCATATTTAAAGCTTTGTTACCGTGTTTATAAAGTGCTATAAGTGTATTATTATTATTATTATTATTATTATTATTATACTACAATCCAGTTCTCCTTCTCTATTACAGGACAACCACAGAACCAGAGCCCAAATAACCTGATCTCTAGTGTCCCTGTCCCCAAATGGACTGAGAAGGTCCATAACTAGATTAATGAAGCTAAACATGTAGTACAAATATTAAAGCTGCTACTTGACAAATAGTCAAGTAGTAGCATTTGAATTTTGCCAAATAAAGTATTGATTATATATCAGAACTGAAAGAAAGTAGAATTACTTCCCCGCTGTCTAATTACTTCTTCTGTCTTATGACCTTGACCTTTGACCACCAAAATCGAATCACTCCATCTTTGAGTCCAAGTGAACGTTTGTACCAATTTAAAAAGAGTCTTTAAAAGTGTTCCTGAGATATTATGGTCACAAAGCAAAAGAAAATGTTAGTGAGGTCACGGCGACCTTGACCTTTGACTGTTGAGTCGAAGTGAAGGCTCGCTGACCGGTCACCTTCATGGAAGACACTCGTAAAGAGCATCGAACTGACGGACCGGGAGGATCCACATGCTAATCAGGCTAATGGAGCGAATGCTAACTGCGTTAATAACAACATCCCACACTCCGGACCAAAGAGTTCTGATGTTTGACATCACAAATCCTGAAAAGGCCCAAATCTGATCTGATGGAGCCGTATCTGCTGCTTCCACCTCTTAGTTATTACATAATCATACAGGTAAACTTTCACATGTCGTCCCTCAGCCGCTGTATCGACACAATGCAGTTTGAGACGGAGCTATGGAACGGTCTCATACTTCTGAATCACATTGTCCTTGGTTGCAGGACAACTTGTGGACATTTAGGACGCCGGGCGTCTCTAATGTAAATTGAACGATGTGGTGAGGAGGTTGTGTTCGCCTTGTTTCATATTTGACTCTGACACAGAAAATGAAAAGTGAATGTCGGCGTGGCTGTGAGCGCATGCGCCCGTGACTAATGGGATTATATTAATTTATTTGCCTCTGTTTCATCTTAATGTTATGAAATGGCCCGAGAACGTTTTCCATTTCGCTGGTTTGTGATTCGTTCCAGTGAGCGATGCTGAACGTCTGTGTCGCTCTGAGAGTGTGGGAGGTTTTCAACTGTCGTCTTATTCAATGAGTTTACTTGCAATAAAATATGCAACATTAATAAACTCGTATTTTCTTCACCTGTCAATTCAGCCACTCACGTGTCTTTGTGATGAAATGCAAAGTAAAATATTGATGAAATCGACAAAAGAGGGCGAACGAGACGTGGAGAAGAGAGGAAGACAAACAGAGGGACGTTAAGTGTGTTATCACCGGTGTGATGATGGAAGTGGGTCACAGAGACAGATCCACTCCCGTCGGTCGGGTTCCAGACTGCGTGTCGGGTAAAGCACTCTGCTTTAATTCCTCATTCTGACGAGGAGAGAGTTAAGACTCGGTGGGATCGTCACGCAAAGTGCTCCGTCTGCAATATTAATAATAGCACAAATAAATGAGGGAAGGGAATTAGTCTCTCCGCGCGGCGCCTATGCAATGTGACAAATTAGGTCGTCTCTCCGCGAAACAGAGGCGATGCGACGGATGCATCAGAGGGACGATGGGAGGTCACGCTCTGAAGGACAGGTGACTGGTGGAAGGAGCCGGTAAAACTAATTCAGGGCAACGTGTGTGAAAGACTTCAACTGCAATCAAGTCCCGGTAAAATCTGGGTTAGCACCCAACAGATATGGGAAAGCACACGGCCTCGTGTTTCTGTCGGAGAAGAATTCTGACTCTGAAAAGAAAGACTGTGTTCAAGTATTTATCACAGGAAAGATATTTGAGTTAAAGTGTCAAGAAGAAGAAGAACGTCCAAGTTTGTTTCTAAGATGAGTTAAGATGGAACTTTGTTTTTTCCTTCGTAGAAGAAACTCAGATTCGAACGAGCAGCTTCAGAGGAAAATGTATTAAGATATAAAAAGACGAACAGAAACAGAATCCAAAATAAATAAAGATGAACAGATATAAGTAAAAAATCACAGGAGGGTGTTCTATAAATTAAGTTGTGAGATTTGGCCAAATTCATTTGTAATAATCAATGTGTGAAAGCCGTCTTTCTGGAGATGTTTGATCTCATCATTTGAGGATGTAGTGTAATAGTGTAATGACGAGAAAAGGAGGGAAAGATGGTGAGATCGGAAAAAATACATAAGATGGAGGAATAAAATGAGAAGAATAGAAATAAGGAGGAAGAGGAAGCAACAACCTACTTATCAATACAAAGGGGAATGAAGAGGGAGGAGACAGAGTCGAGGAAAGGAGGGATGGAAATCACTCAGGGGATAAAAGAGGGAATAAAAACACAAAGAATAAAAAATGGGTGAATGAAAAACAAATAAAATCATGTTTCCAAAAAATGTGAAATCTACTCACGTACAATTTAATGTCCTCAGTTTCTGCACTTTGCACTTTTGTCCTCGAGGCTCTGTGATAAAAACAAATCCCATCTGTCTCCAAATGCTTTTGGTTTTATCACCGAACCTCAAAGTTACGAGAAAGAAGTGACGTCTCGAGGACAAAGAGGAAAGAAAGGAGTGATCTGCTGGTATTGTTTTATTCCACACGAGAGCGATGGTCTGTGTGTAATCTGCTCTCACTCGTGTGGAGGTGGAGCTTCTCCTCTTTGGCGCACTTGGAGGCCGCTTCGCTAATCTCACGAGCCCACCTGGTTTCCAGCTGGAGCCCGAGCCAGGAGCCGGGGAGCCGAGCAGAAAAAACAGGAAGGAGACAAAAACAAACAGGAGGCGCAGAGCTGTCCTTCAGAGAGACAGTGTCCTCAAACCTGTCTCACTCGCATCGTGTCTGTATCGGCTGCACCTGGGGGGGGGGGGGGGGGGGGGGGGGGGGGGGCTTCAGACTGGCAGGTCACAGACTCGACTCCCAACAGACGCTCACAAACACCATGTCCAATCATTGACATAATTTAATCTCCAGCTCAGTTTCTTATATTTCATTAATCTTGATTTAATCATATATTATTGAAGATTTCTTTACCTTGTAAAATCTTTGTGTTAAATGTCAGTGGATTATTTTCCTGAGGAGTTTTTGATCTACATCTCCAGCTTCAAGTTTTCTTCAATATAACACAGTGTTCATTTTGTAAATAAGTGCCGTGCCCGTTCGGCTGGTGGTAAAACCTTCTTTCTAAAATGGCAGAAGCCGGCGGAACACGTGCACGTAAACGAAGGTCGTGCACGTGTTCAACAGATTCCTAGTGACAGCTACACAGACTGAAGACGAGTGCTACTGTGGGAAACAAACGCACAAATGCACAACTGCAGCTGAAACTATGAGGTCTGACTGTCTATGTGGACGGTAAAAACTTTATGGTTACTGCTGACACAGTATTGGTGCTTTGCTGCTTCCTCGTTGCCTTTGTCCATGAACCTTAACATGGAGTATGAACGTGTTGTCTGGTTACATTACATATTTTATAGTTCATCAGATTCTAACAGTATTTCCCTCTATTAGTGCTCCGGTGAAAAAGGCAACCAGCTGGAATGTGGTTTAAAAGCCAGTCACACAATCCAAACACAGGAGGAACTCATCCGACCGGAAAGGACGAACACGTCGTGCAAAGTGAACGAGAGAGAACCTGAAAGAAAGAAGCTTTTCTTCACAGCTGCCTCCAGCCTCAGGCCCGAGTCATTCAGCTCCTCGCTGCGTTTCTCCAGGGGAAGTGAACGATTGTCATTCATGAACAGAACCGTGACAAAAGGCTGAATGGTGCTCGTGTGCACGACGGGTTCCAGAGTGAAGTCCAAAGTTCAACAACCTCACAAGAGCAAAGACGGATTCCCTGGTTGAATACACAAGTGAGAATTGGAACCTCGCATTGTGCAGGTTGTTGGTTTGTTAATGTTTGATAATATTTTCTTCCTTTTCTCAGATCGTACATTTCATCCGTCACATTTTATCTCTAGAGATGAAATCACCTGGTCCAGCATCGGATGTGGAAACAGCTTCATCTGGAACCAGGAGCCGTGCAGCACCTCACTCTGACCTCGTGGCTGTTGAAGCTGGAGATGTTGAGGGTGGATGAGCAGACGAATTGTTCCAGGCTCAGATTCACCTTCTCTCCAAAAGCTCTGCACTTCTTTGGTTAAGCCCGGAATTAAGGAGCCAGAGTTGGAATCAAGTCAAAGCTGCAGATAAATTCTCTCTCATCCAATTCTCTCCATTCCTCTAATGGGACAATGAGCTGGAAGCAGATTCTGTGATGGTTTTAAAACCTTATTGTCAAACTGAAGTCACCGGATTTCATTTCTGCCGATCTGGAAAATGTTAAAACACAAAGTCTTCAAAAAGTATCTGATTATTTTTACTTCTTCAGTACTTGTGGAAGAATAAAAGAGTATTTCCCAGATTCACAGGCTGATGCATCACTGAGATACTTTGATATTTATTAGGTTTGAGTTTTTAATGAGTCTAAAATTAATTCAATGTCTGATTCGCTTTAAATTTGCAATGTTTCATATGAGAATTAATATTTGATACTTGTGGTGAGTTCACTTTCAGAGGGTGAATGAGGTAAACTGAATCACTGTGTTTATATTGTGTATTTCCAGTGTCATCAACCAATCAAAGCTCTTTACATTCACCCATTCATGCAGCACTTCTATCTGCAGTACTTCTATATAGAGCATTTCTATCTGCAGCACTTATTTTCCAGTATTTCTATATGCAGCACTTATTCCATCACATACCATTCACACACTGTGGGCACAGCCCCGGGGTCCAGTATCCTGCACAAGGGCACATCAGGAAGGGAGAATTGATGAGCCAGGGATTGAACCACCGACCTTCTGGTTAGTGGACGACCCGCTCTACCTCCTGATCGCCAGGAAACTGAAACATAATTGTCTAGTGAAGCTTTTTCTCAGAAACCAGTGAAGTGAATCTGAAACCACAGATAGTGTCTTTATGATGAAAGCAGCACAGAGAAGCTTGTTATCTTCCACCAGCAGCTTGATTAAAGTGAGTGAGTGTGAATGTGGAGAAAATCTGGTGCAGCAAGTTAAGCTGAACTCGGTTAATCTCAGAGTTTATCTCCAATAGTCAGCAGGAAACTTTTTAGAATATGAAGCGTCCATTAACCAGATGAAGTCTGAGCTCCATGCAAACAGCTCAGATCACAACACCAGCGACAACAGAGTGGAGCAGCCGCCGGACGCACCAGATGAACCAGAGGAATCAGATGAATCAGATGAATCAGATGAATCAGATGAATCAGCCCCTAACAAGGAGGCCGACATACTTCCTGTGCCCAAAGTGCCCTCTGATTAAATTGCCCATTTGGCAGATTCCCAGGCGTCAACTCCTCGCTCCTCCCTTGATGGTGATCTGCTCCTCGAGAGCCGCATCGCAACCGACGTGTCCTCGTTATACGACTGGGGGGGGGGGGGGGGGGGGGGTGTTCACCTCTGTGACCTCAGCGAGCCGACGTCAGGCACATAAACACACACACACAAAACACACACACACACACACACACACACACACTGCCCGGGCCCTTTTTAGGTTTATAGAACAAACTATCTGGAGGATTACTGTTCAAAACGGACACAAACAATTAACAAACAACAACAAAACAGTTGAAATGGTACTATTAAGTTTATCTAAACTTTAATATTATATCAAGAGATTTAATAAGAAATACTTAAAACCTATTTGCACGGATACGACACACGTTACTGTTGATATAAAAGTGTTTTGGATGTTTTAATAATATAATATAAATTCTATTCGACATCTGACTGAAAATCAAAATGTGAAAACATGTCTTCACCTTATCGTCCAAATTAAATTATTCACGTTTTTGTTCATAAATGCAAACATGAAAATATGAAAATATGAATTAGTCTTGAGGAATATTTATTATATATATATATATTTATCTTTAACACAATAATTTATAATAAAAATTGAGGTGAAAGAAGTGACGAGCAGCACCAACACAATCACTTCATAATAATAACTGAAGTATAAGTACAATAACACACTATAACACTGTCTATAGGATTATTACAGAGCCTGTGGTGGCGCCTATAGGTGGGACTCAGATTAAGACCTAAATATAAACTGGATCCGTGCTATAAATAAATAGACGCAGGAACATCGTGTCAACTTCAAGTCAAACTGCTGGAAAACTAAAAAGATTGTTCCAGATTAAAAGAAAGAGAAATAAAGTTCATAGATTTGGATTTTACAGATTAAACTCACCAGATGAAGATTTCAACGAAGGAATCATTTCAATAAATCGTCCTCGTTGTTTGTCTGCAGCAGAACCACATCTCTCAGATCTCTGTTCAGGACAGTTCCTCTGCTCTTCCTCCTCTTCTTCCTCCTCTTCCTCCTCCGCTCTACATCCAAACAGACTTTCCCAACATCTGTCACATCCTTCGTCCTCCTCCTTCGTTCATTTCTTCTCTCTTCTCTTCTTCCTCCGGCTGCTGCTGAATACCCAGGGGCAGCTTCGGGATAATTGCGTTACTAAATTAATTTAGGTCGGCTGTGTGGGTCTGTGTCGCTGCTGTGTGTTTGTGTGCGGTGACGCCGCGGTGAAGCTGCTGCTGCGTTCTGACCGAGCCGCTGCTGGTGGTGGTGCTGAGGCTGCGTCCTCCTCCATCCCCCCCACCCCTCCTCCATCCCTCCCCCATTCATCCCTCCTCCCTGCTGCGCTCGGCGGGATCAAGAGTCCCACGGATTGAAAAGCTGGATCTGCTCCATGTGCTGCCACCGTACGATTCTTAAATCCCCCGTGAAACAAGTCCGGTCACGAAGAATGGACGCCGCTGCTGCTGGTCCTTACTGGGAGCTTCATGGTCCCCGTCAATGAACTGAAAGAACTCCCATCAATCTGCTCATATCTCTCATGATTAAATCTATTTCATCCCAGAGTGAGATTAAATCATTCAAAGAATAATAAATGAACACTTCAGATCCTCAGAATACGGCTTCTTTTGATCCAGAGCTTTTCCAAGTTTAATTTGTTGCTCTACATTTTTGTGCAGTTACATTGGTTTGCTGGGTTTAATGGTTTGCAATACAAAACCAGTGCATTGGCTCAACCAACCCTCTGATCCCCAGTGGATTTATTCTGGTTGACCCCCTCTGAGTTGACCTTCTTGGACCACCGTCCTCGTCCTTGAATAACAAAGTCTGAAACCAACAGATTGATAAAAGCAGCTTCACATCCGAGGTGCTGCACCCCCCCCCCCCCCCCCCCCCCGGTCCTGAGGGGATTAGTGAGTTTCTCTTTTTTTTGGACA
>NC_084955.1:24941356-25000523 GCF_949316205.1 Platichthys flesus | reverse complement strand
TGTGTAGTGATTGACAGCTCCTGATGTGTTCCACCTGCTCCTCCCTCGTGTATCGAGTGTCTGTGCTCCTCTGTCAGTTTGTCTCTTCAGGTCTGTTGTTTCCTGGTCTGTTGATAACAGACCATAATCACCTGTTATGATTAAAACCTGCCAGAATAAAATGTGAATTTATTACGTGGACAACCGCTCTGGCAAATGAAATGTTGTCAGTCTGTAAGCAGATATCCAGGTTGTGTTGTGTTCAGCGCTCCCAGTGGGCGACGCTGGGTTGTGTTCAGTTTGAATTAGTCCTCCTCCGTTGGCTCGTGGTTCTGTGATATGAGCGGGGGGGGGGGCCTCAGCTTCATCTTCTCCCTGAAGCCCAACGAGGAGCAGGAGGCTGATCTGGACGGTCAAGAGGAGGTCGATGCAGAGGCAAGTGCAAAAAGGTTGTTAAGCGAGAGTGCAACACAGAATCAGGAGGACAAGATGTATAAACACTAAAACTATGTAGAATTATGATATGTTTATTAAAGGAACAGACAGCATGTGGACACGTGAAGCCTGGAGGCAAACTGGAAATCTGCACGTGGAGTTGCAACCATCAGTGTTTTAGGTGGTGAAAGGTGCTCGCTGTAAATTCCAGAGGGTTCAATTAAACCGGGCATGAAAGGGTCAGCACTTCCTGAAATGAACAGTGTGGAAACTGACGCCTATTAGAAGGTTGGGGTCGTAAAGCTTGACCTTTGGCCCCAGGGAGGAGCTCCTGCAAGAGTCAATACGGAGGCGTATATACATTCACCCTGTGATCAGGGAAGAAACCTGTTAATCACTTCCTTGATGTTCAGATGTACCTGTGAATCTAATCTGCTTCCATCCCCGATGAGTAGAGCTGGGGTGATTTGTGGAGAGCAGTTTCTACATGATTCAACGTGAGCGGCCTCTCAACAGCTGACGTCCGAGTGTGAGGAGAATAATCTGCAGGGTCGGTTACCTCTCACTGCTCCTCGTCTGTTTCCCTGTGTGTGTGTGTGTGTGTGTGTGTGTGTGTAATATCATCATTTGCTGGAGGAAGCAGCAGAAAACACGATTAACGATCCAGTAACACACCAGCTCACCTCAGTGAAGCAGTGTCTCTGCCTCCAAGTGCTGACTGGCTCATATCATATTTAATGTAATGGTTTTTATCAGCAAAGAGTCGCTGGCTCCTGCCCAGCATGCAGGGGAGGAGACTGGGAGCGATGGTGGAGGTGGTGGGGGAGGTTCTCATCCTTTTTGTGTTTGCTGCCAGAGACATCTGCTCGTCCTGCTGGCGTCCACAGGCCTGTTGGTCCAATCACATCGTCTTCTTCACAGCAGCTCTGGAGCCCCCCCCCCCCCCCCCCTCAAACAGGTGAACAGGTAGAAATGTGAATGGAAATTAAACCAATGAGAAGACTGAACGCTGCTTGTTCCTTTTTCTGCGTCAGCACAATTTAAAAAGTGAAAAATGGAACGAGAGCCTTGATGATGAGAATTAGAAAATCTAACTGCAAATAAATAATTAACAACAAACTTCTCAGAAACATATGGACAGATAGAAAACAGCTTAATAAGGATCTGAAATGACATAAACCATAATCTGCTCTGAGGACGATCATGATATTTAGATTTTACAAACCAAAGGAATAAACATGAGGGGCTGTAATTGGATATGCAGCATTTTTAAGCTCTCGATAAGCAGAGTCCATCTGTTGGTGTGTGAGTGAGCGAGCATCAGAATAATTATGACAATACCAATAAATACAGACTGTGCATTTCCTCTTCCTCGTGTTTTAAAAACATTAAACCAAAATATTCTGGATTTCGGCACCTCTATCTTCTGCTTTTGGACCAAGAGTCTGCTCAAAGGTTATATACCAAAGGTTTTAAACCATCAAATACTTAGATAAACACATATTTTAAATATAAACACTTGTATATACATATAATACTGCAGCCGGCCTCCAGGGGCTTCACTTGTGGAAGCTGTGATGTCGTCGATCTTCACGGTTCAAACTGGAAACCATTACTGAGCCGACGGATTTAAACACAAATAATCTGCAACACCTGATCTGAGCCGAATCACAAGGTTCAGTCCTGAAGGTCGGCCGTAGATTCTTTGATTCCTCTTTGATTGTCTTTCTATTAAACGCTCTCCAACATGGATCTTCTCAGAGGCCTCGAGGCTTCTCACGATTAAAACCCGTGGATGTAAATCTCCTTCTTTATGAATGAGGCCATGATGGACGATCAGCTGGTTTCAAAGGTCACACTGATGCTGGTTGATGGAACCAAGCACACGAGCACCAGTCGACCTTCTGGCTTTTAGATCCACGTCGAGGCCTCAGCTGTCATTTCCTCTGATCTCATGCTGAGAGCCCAACTATTGGTTAGGGTTAAAATATTGGCACCTCTACAAAGAGAGTGTCACTTAAGCTACGAGCATTAAGCTCATTTAATTTTACCGTCGGCAATTTTTCTGTGCAGCTCCCTCGTCTAAAAATATGAATTAGCAGAGCCGGAGCAGAGCAGCACTTTAAAAACCTGCTGGACGTCTGATCTCCACCGAGGAGGAGACCTGGAGACGGGTCAGCACGTGACGGCTCCACCGCTGGACAAATCATGAATGTGCGGAAACAGCTTGTGTTTGTGAAGCAGGTTTAAGGCCCGTGCATGGGGGGGGGAATCAACACTAATCCCCAGAACGACCACACAAACAGATTAGAGCCCAGAAATTATGAATGACTTTGTTTTTGTAACGAGATTCTTTGATCATTTCCTCCTCGCAGAGACGAGAGATGTAAAGGTCGACAGAGGGTTGAGGGTGCAACGCCCCAGACACACACACACACACACACGCACACACACACGTACATGCACACGCATACACACACAGATACTGTGCAGATAACAAAGCTTGATTCAGTGAATGAGTCCAGGAGATTATGTTGTTGAACTTCATGAGTTGTGGTTTTTTATAATAATAATATATTTTATTAATCAAAGCAAAGGCTTCAAAGGTCATTTGATTGGAGGTGGAACATTTTAAACAATCAAATAAAAAAAATAATGATGAATTTATGTTTTTACCAACGACTGTAATTAAATTTGAACGACATGACAGCACCTTAAATGAAGCCAAAACATCTCCATCGCCCCCTGGTGGCTTGCTGCAGGATAGGTCATAAACTCCATCTCCTCCACGTTAGCATATTGGACATTACCTTAAACAAATGTTTCTCATGGAGGTTTTCTTTTATTTTGGGTAGTTCTTATGAAATGCTCACTCTCTTATACCCGATGGACATTGGTTTAAAAAAATGCTGCATATCCTGATATATTATTTATTTTTTTCATTTGAGGCATGAATTTCCAAACCTGATTTATCCAAAAACGAAAACTCTCAGTTTTAAAACATTATCACTTATCAATATTTGATTTGTTAAAAACACTTTGTCGTTTTTTCCATTAGTTTGTTTTTATTGACACAAAAAGCTAAATCTATCCCGACTGTGTCTTTAGAAACAACGTAGGATTTATTTGACATGTGTGACAGCCGCCTGTTACCCAGCATGCCCTGTGTTTCCTGACGGTTAACGGTGTAGATCATTGGATGCAGAACCTGCCCCCCCGAGGCGTGAATGCTAAAGAGGATGAGAGCAGCGCTCTAATCAATGCTCTGGCCCTGAACCCCCCCCCCCCCCCCCCCCCCCACATGCTGCTCTTCTTCTTCTTCTGGATTTATATGGAGCTTTGTTTTCCACCGTTTTCCAGCCACATGATGAATCGAGGTTCCAGTGGCTGTGAGTCAACCAGTTTATTTTCCTGTGGTTAACAGTAAAATATCTGGACAGCTGCATCGATGTCCTCAGAACGAGGAGAACAGATTTACTGTGAGCTGCTCCTGTTACTGTGTCCGATGATTCCAGTTCAATTAATCTGTATAAAACCAAGTTAGGACCTAAATTATCTCAAAGCTTTCTACATCGAGACTTTAACATAATAAAAAATCCAAAAGTTCTGACTTTGATTAAGTTTATAAATGATGATGATAGTAGGGAGGTCGTGTCGGGGATGTCTACACAATACATCTCTAAATACTAGAATATGTTCAATGCTTCACAGGTTGAATACATTCTTCTGCAGATGAATTTCAATAACTTTGCTAATCACAGGTCAAACCCCTGTGGTCCTGCCCGTGACTCACTGTGCTCCAGTGTATTGTTTGTGTAGCTTTGTGTCCTTGTGTCTGTGGCCTGGAGCTTGTCCTGTTTCCTCCGATTCACCTACCGAGCCGTCTGCTCCGTGTTTTGTATTCTGATCCACTTCCCTTCACGATCACGACCCTGGCTACATGGACACGCTTTATTTTTATATTGAGAAAAACAGTTTTTCATCACCTCCGGCAGGGAACGTGATGTGTTCACCTCTGCCCACTGGTTTGTTGTGTGTCTGTGGCCGGAGGCATCGTGTTTTTGGGTTGTGTGACCATTCATCCCATTCTTAGCAAATAAGAAAATAAAAACGCCACAAGGTCATTTCTTTAAATTCACTTCACAGATTAACTGATTAGAATTGGTTGGTCGAAGGTCAGAGGTCTGAACATGAGATGGACTCAAAGAAGAACTGAACTACTTTCATGGGTCAAAGGTCAGAGTGACATCAGGAAAAATGAAAACTAGTCTGTTACTAATGAATATTTAATCCGATGTTATTCTCTTTAGGCTCAATTTTTGGTCTCCACCAACACCTGAGGCAAGTATCCGTCTCTTTAGCTTTTAGTTGCTCCACAGAGTCTGTTGGGCCTCGATGTTAATCCTTGATTCACCTGGTGGCAGAGCTGACTTCATTCTGTCTGAACATCACAAACATAACACAACATATAGACAACAATTAACAAAGTACTCTTGTTTTAAAAAGTAGGAATCAAAATTAAAAGATCTTCTCAATGCGTTTTGGAATAAAGCTTGTTCTGCTGCTCTCATATGAACTGGTTAGAAATCAGAACACACACTTCTGCTCAGAATCAATCGCACTGACGTATTAAAAATGTGTCAAAAAGACGCTCAGAGTGCGATTGTCCAGGATCCGGGTCTCCAGCGTCAGACGTCTCCTCCGAGGGACCAGACTCCTCAGAGGATGAGGAGTCTCCTTCCTCCGTCGGATCTCTTCTCACAATCCATCCATCGCCGCAGCTGAGGCCAAGAGTCAGAGCTGATTTAAAAACCCAGGTCCAGCTTCTCTGCTTCTTCAGCATCTCACATTCAGCTCGGAGCCCTTTTGTTTCTGCGTTTGTTTTTTTAAAGATTTCACATTGTGCCGGTGAACGTGGACAAAATCAACATGAGAAACACGTCTGGATCCTGGGAATCGAACACACGAGCAATAACCTGGAAAAAGAGAAGGAGAGATCAAGTTAGAAAAGGAGAAATAGATTTATTCCCAAGGATTCCATTCAATGCATCACAAGCTGCCGTAGTTTATTAAATATGATCTGATCGGGTCTTAAAGTCTTGATCCAACTCTTTTCATCTCACATTATAATCACCTTCTGATCAGAGAAGGAAATTTAAAGAAACTTTCATCGTTCAAAAATAAAAAAAAAGTCAGGCTTGAAATATGACAATAAAAGAATATAATAAATACATAGAAAAACCACAGAGTACATATTAGATCCCCAATCACTTTATTTCTTTATTTTTAATAAACAGAAAATTCGGTGTGCGACAGACACTTGTTTAATTCTCCTGATAAAATATAATCAAACATTCACAACACAAGTTCTTCTCTGGATCCAGTTTCCTGTTTTTTCGTTTTCCGAGACGAACAATCTGAGCTGGGATGGAAAAAAAACACATCCCAGTCTAATCTGCTGGAATCTACACAAGCCTTTAAAAGCTCCCTGGTGTCTGGCGCTCTGATCTCTGGACTGGTCAGTGAGAAGTGCAGCGAGTGAAGATCAGGATCTACAGCCTCTGTCCGTCTCCTTATGAATGAGCCCGGATGTTCCTGCTGCTTAAACTCGATTCGCTTCAACAGGAGCGATGTTAGAATCAGGTAATGTGTCCCCGGGGGGGGGGGGGGTATAGATCGGGGGGATGCATATAGAAGATGGGATGTCATTGGTTTTTCCTCTGCAGAGCCGCACCGCTGTGACGTAAGATCACTCCTCGCCATTCCGTTAATAGCCAGCGGCCTGCATCCCGTGATTGGTCTGAGTCAGCAGGTTGGTCACGTGACGGAGCAGTGCATCCTGGGATCCTGCGGTTTTGTGGTTTTGATGGTGGGCGACGGAATGGGGAACAGATGTGGCAACCACACAGGGAAGAAGAGGAAGGAGAAGAGGAACAGGTGATGTAAAAGAAGAAGATAACCAAGAGGATGATGAAATAGAGAAGAGGACGGAGAAGACGAAGACGAACAAGAAGAAGATGAAGAAGAGGAAACTGGGCCCTGGACGACATGTCGGAGTAAGCACCAGGGATCGATGACATCACCGGGATAATGGCGTCCATATGTTCAGAGACGCAGTTAAACATAAAACAGAGATATTAATAGATTTTCGAACACTCCAGGTAGAAATAGAGCCATCGACCATCGCTAACAGCCTCAGTCCGGAATATTGGATTATAACTCTATCACCACAAGCAGCCGCACACACACACGCACACACACACACACACACAGGTCGTGACCTCCTGCCTGATGGTATGTTCACCACCGGTGCTGAGATTGGAGGGTGGAGCAGGATAATGGATCAGCCCGACACCCTCATCCAGCGCTCTCATTATCTAAAGTGACCACACAGGAACCGGGGGGGGCGGGGGGGTCTGAAAGCAGCTTAAGACGCTCGCTCGGCCCGGTGCAGCCGGGCGAGTGGAGCCTTCAGAGGAGAGAGAGGAGATCGATGGACGGGACAGATAGTGAGCTCTGAGCGATGAGAGGCCGAGGCTGCTGCACTTAACACGCCACAGATCTTCACTCTGGGTTCTCTGCATACGGGGGGGGGGGCGCGTGACCTTGAGGAAGCTGCGGACTTCAGAGGCCGAGGGTTCCATTAGTGATCCTCATCACTTCATGTTGTGTTGCTGACGACGTTGTAGTTCTGTAACTTTTGACCCACACGTACAACACAATGGTTTATTACTGAGGGAAAGACGAGGGGGGGGGGGGGGGGGGGGTGGAACTAAAAGGGTAAAACTCTGCCCCCTATAGAGACAACACTGGTCCTACAACCACGTGGTGGGAGATCACCTCGTTAAAGACCTCAACAACGTGATTCAGGAAATAAAAATCCTTTTGATTTTCTGAATAGAGAATTCAAATATCAGCCGTAATGTTTTAACCATCCGAGGTGGATTCACCATGGGATTGTGAAATTATTATATCTGCTCGTGTAGAAGCCACAAGTTACGATATCAACAGATTTTTTTTTTTTTTTATGTTTTATTCATCAAATCAAGGATAAATACTACATTACCCACAATCCTCAGGGGTAATCGTACACATAATCAAACTCACAATGGAGTATTAGGGACATATTTTTTAAAAGAAAATGTTAGATTTACATAATGAGGCCATTATATTATGATGATATAATGACATTAAATGATTAGGTTCATGTAATTAGTTAAGTTTAGTAACAAGTTTGTTCAGATCTGGTAAATTTAAAAGTTGTCTCATAACCTTTGAGCCTGGGCAGCGATCTGAGCTCGACTGAGGAACCTTCAGTTAACGTCTCAAGCAGCTTCTGTTCGTCTGTTCAGTGACATGAACGAGTCAGAACACGCCGTGCATCACTCAACATATGAGGTACACGCGATGCTCCTATATTTAAACATGTGACTCTGACGGCTGCAGGAGTCACACGGCATGTTCATATTTACACACAGACCTGACGGACGTTGACTAACAACATGAGGAAGTGTGAGTCCAGACAAAAATAATCATGTCGAAGACATTTGTGTCGTCAAATCACTCGATGCTCGTGATATATATGTTCATGAGATATAAACGCTTGTTGAGTCTGCGTCCGACACACGCAACGAGCCCGACTGTTCATTTAACCATCAATCATAAATGTTGTTATAATGTCAAGTGATAAAAACGACGACTGGTCAATATGCAGGAGTCAGTGAATAATTATTAAATAAAAGCTTCATATTCTAGATTATTCTCAGGTGTGTGTTTGTCCTGCAGCTGCTCGAACACAAGGTTTTTATGTATTTAGAGTTTTAAACACGCCTGTAACAATAAACTAAAGTATGAATGAATCAGCTTTTCCACTCCAAGTCCTGGTGGCTTATAACAATATAAACTTAGTGATGTTCTCTGTTCCCTGTACCAAAGAGGAAGTGCTCGTGTTTCATGTGTGATGTAAAGACAATAAGCACTTATACGTGTAATTGTACGTCTCCACCAACCGTTCAAGTTTCAGTTTAATTTAATGACTTTAAAGACTTAAGGGGATTCACTTCAATTACTACATTTTGTCATGAATAGTTCATGAAATGTTGAGTTATGCTTTACACCAAAAAATCAAATCAGTTCATCCTTGAATTCTGATATGTTGCCTTCACACATGTATGATGGGCTTTAGGTCATCGTATCCTTGACCTTTAACCTCCACAATCCAATCAGCTCATCCTTGAGTCCCAGTGAGCCATAGAGCCAAATTTGAAAAGATTCACTTGAGGCGTTTTTGAGATGTCGTGTTCACAAGAACAACAATGATGGAAAACCCTAAAACCTGATGCCTCCGGCCACAGATGCGAACATAACGAAGAACAAACTCAAGTTTATGTTTTTAATGGTTTAATAAATATCACACATGATGTTTGAGGTTTTCATTCAGCTGTGCAGCTCTGCAGCAGATCCTGAGCCGTCAGCTCTTCCCCTCAGACGATGTAACGTGACACCTGACATCATCTGCTGCAGAGAGCTTCATCCTCTGAGTACAACCAGATGTGATTCCCCTACATGGAGACTACACCCTCCTCCTCAGACCTGGAGCTCCCCTCCAACTTCCTCAAAATCCTGCTCATATAAGCTCACACACGGACCCACTCCACAGCAGAGGAGCAGGACGCCAGACCTAGGACTTCACCAAACTCTCAGACTTTGAACTTAAGGTAAAGTTTACTGCTTATTATTGATCCTGGTTTACTATGTTTTGTGCATTTGAGCGAACAACTACTGTACTAACTTTAAACCAACGTATGCATGAGCTGAACAGCAACAATACAGAACTAGGAACCAGTAACTTCCCAGTTAAAACCTCAGGCTCTGATAAATTCTAGGTACTGTTTTCTGTTATGAAAGAAATCAGCTTTTTACAGACGAGGATCAGAGAAAGATCTTTGACCCAGTTGCATCTCAATAGAAGGATTTCTGGGAGTCGGGGCTGCAGCTGTAACTCTGCTCAGTTAATGTTCTGAAACAGACTGAAGTCCTCACCAGGAGAAACCTCTCGACTCGTGCAGCACCAGGCACAAACCACTTCCTCTAAACTGTAAACTATTTTCACACAGATCATCAGACTGTGACATTTAAATCAAGAGCTTCAGTTCAAATCATCTGAAGCTTTGCTCGGTCGGGTCTTTGCTGGAAGCAGGAAACGTGAAGCAGCTCATCACACCAGTTAATAGAAAAACAAGATGTTTTCTGCTTCAGTTCGGTTCAGCTTGACTCAGCAGAAAGGTGAACTTCACTGGAAACAAAGTGAGAGGGAGAGCTGATGAAGAACAGATGGCAGGAAACTGAGGGAGGGAAAGAACAAGTTCAGACTGCAGCAAAACTTTGTTTTTGAAGTCAAGAGAATGAGTCGCAGATGAGAGGAACTCTGACAAACTGCAATAACTTATACATATGTGAGTATTAGTATATACATAGGAAACACATGTTTCCAATTTAATTATATTTGAATTTAAATACTTTTCATTGACTTTGTTTTAACTTACACACGACAGTAAAAAGTTGAAACTTCGAAAAAACAAAGTTTTGTTTAGATGAATTCTTCGTGCTCGGGCTTCAGATGGAACATGTTCATTTTCTCCAGATGTGTCTGTGCAGAAAACTCAGAAAAGACGACTTCAGTAATTCCTCCTGAGCAGTTTCCATGTGACCAGCAGCTGCAGATGTTTGTGCTGAGTCACTCTGAAAGTCGTTTCTCCAGAATCAGCTGTTTGAAGGTTCAGATAGAAACATAAACTAGCTCCTTCCTCCTGCTCCGTCATCCTTCAGATGAGAGACGATAAACCGACAGACACACACGCACAGTCAAGTTAATGTGAACATTTAAGAAATTGTTTACACTTTTTAAAATGCAATGAAGCAAACATCAGAAGCTTTGATAGCCGGAGTCAAAACAAAGCTCAGTGTTCAATTTTCCGTTTGAATCTTGGCCAACATCCGTCTGTTAGTATAGTGTGGCTGCAGGTAGTGTGTAGTAGGTGTACTGGGTATTGGTGTTGTGTTTGTAACATGAGATGTTGTGTGTTGCTGCTCCTGCAGGATGTTGTCGTGCGTGTGCGTGCTGCTGCTTGCGGCCTCGGCTCTGAGCCACCTGGACGAAGACTTCCTGGACGCCCAGTGGGACGAGTGGAAGATCACACACCTGAGAGAATACAACGGCCTGGTCAGTGGACTCTCTCCTCCTGTTTGTGAAATGTGCCTCAAGTATCCCAGAATCAAACGTGGGCCTTTATTGTGTAAACCGGTGGTGCTCCGTCCGGTTCTCCATCAGCACCCCCGGACATCTCCCTTCTGTTTCCTCACACATCATCATGACAACACGAGTTGACCTTCAATTCAAATTCTGAACCATTTCACATCAACATGTTGTGGGAAATATATTAATATCTGAAACCACAAAGCTTCTTCCTCTCTTCTTCTTCTCCAAACTGAAACTTCTGTTCCTCAGTGATATGAATGTGAGTGAACGGCTGCATGAGTGACAGATCCGAGACTGAACTGCATGTGCTGAATCATAAACTGCATCTGTGGTGAAGCCTCATATTTCAATACCAACATGAAACACATGAACAGAACAAATGGTTCTTTTACCAAAACGTTTGTTGTTCAAACTTCTGATGCAAATTCCTAAAGATATAAAAGGTTCTTTAACCACTCAATGCCTTAATTAATTTCCAATTATATAAAAAAAAATGTTATTCATGTTTTTGGCTGTAATACAGATGCTAAATTAATTGGAGATTGTTAATTTCAATATAGCATATACAGCAGATATAAAATTAAGGTGTGAGGCAAATTAGCGACATTAGGCATAATGGGGCATGACCTTAATTTAACAAATTTTCCAGTCTCTGGTATGTAGATTGATGCAGCTTTTGCTTGAAATTGAACAACAACATATGTTTCTGTACAATCATTGCTGTTCCATCATCACAGTATTTTAAATACAGCTTAATACCTCAAAATAATTTTGCTACACAGTCCTAAGGGGCTAGTATGTATTTTCCACTCCGAACACTAGATGGCGGCAGAATGCTTCCAATACCTTCCTTGATATGTGTAGTATTTGCACCATCAGGCACAATCGTGACCTTGGCAGCATTAAAAGTGGAATGGGGTTTGGGGCAAATCCGAGACATTCGTCCACAAGGGGTTAAAGTTCATTCAACATTCAGGAATGTTGAGCAGCAGAGAATAACCGAGATTACGGAAGAGTTTCATTCCAGCTCCTCTTCTGCTCCGGCCTCGTGTCTCCAGCTCTGTTTGTTCCCTCGTGTCTCCAGCTCTGTTTGTTCCCTCCTGTCTCTCTGTCCTCTGGCGAGTCGCTCAGCGAGGACGTCTCTGTGTTTGACTCACTGTCTGTTTGCGTCTGACTCAGTTTAGCAGCTGCTCTCTTCAGACTGAGTCCGCTCTGTGTCTCCGTCGCTCTGTGTCTGCTGGATATTTACTCTGCTAAAAACTCAGCACATCTTCCTCTTGGAAAACTGACACCAGCTTTAAATCTCTGGTTGTTTTTTCAAATGATGATGTTTATCATCTCAAGGCTTTAAGAAGCTTTGAAGAAACGACAGTTTCTACAAAGAGCAGCGCTGACGACCCTGGAGAGAAAAACCTCCTCATTATCTGGAAGAAACCTCCGGGAACGGAGAAATTAAATTAATAATCATAGAGGTTCAATGACCAGTGCTGTATTTTAACTCTCAGTTTTGAACCTGTGGTGATGCTGGTCACATGCTCTCTCTCTGGAACTCTGACCTGCAGTGAAGCTTGAACATCCTGGTGACTTTAGGTTAGTTTGTCTCTAAGAACCAAACCTCCCTCGAGCAAATTAAAGAAATAAACAGGAACTTCAGTTTGCAGCCTTTTGGAAATGAACCTGTCTGAGTTACTGGCTGAGGACTGGGAGGACTGGGAGGACGTACTGCTGTCCATTCTCATTGTGCTCGTCCTGCTTTATTTTAACTTCTGTTCTGACTCCATCTGTCTCGATTCCACTTTCCAGGTATATTCGTGACCTGATAGATGTTCCACATTTCAGTGGGACGGAGGAAAATACCCTCTCCTCTTCCTCTTCCTCTTCCTCTTCCTCTTCCTCTTCCTCTTCCTCTTCCTCTTCCTCTTCCTCTTCCTCTTCATGTGTTTTCCTTCCTGTCTGTGAAAAAGGAAACAAACACAGTTTAGCTGGTGTTAAACATCTGCTTTCTTCGCCTCCAGCCAGAGGTCAGCTCTCCACAGCTGCAGTGTGTGATGTATGTGTGTGTGTGTGAGTGTGTGTGCGTGTGTGTGTGTGTGCACTTTATCCCCAGTGCAGTTTGTGTGGACGTTTGAACGTGTGTGGGTTCATATGCTCACGATGTGCGGTTGCAGTCAGAGGAACAGATTATTCTTTGTCTCTCCTTCTCTCTCCTGGTGATTTGAATCACTCTCCCTCCATCGGTTCCTCTCAGTAATAGAATCTGACTTCGTGCACAATTTGCATTTTCCATTAGTGGGAGTGAAACACGACAGAAACAATGATGGAAGTCTCTCCAGTGGGTTTTAAGACCTTGGATCTGAAGCTCGGCTGTTTTTCAGGGAACCAACCGACCGAGCAATTGACTCAATTAAATCCTACATTGAGACTTTAAGCAGCACTGACATCATGTGAATGTGTTTAACTGCAGTTCAGCCTCTGACTGGATGTAAAAACTCTGTCAGAGACAATAATTGCTCTGGACAGTCGTGTTGCAGTAACTACACAAGCAGCTCGAGGGGGACCTGGTAACCTGCACCAGTTTAACTGTCCCAGTTAATGAAGTGGGGCACTACCACAGCTTCCTCCTCTTTTTTTTTTCACTAATTAAAATGTAAATTTGCCCTATTTGTCCAGATTGATTTCTCTCAGCTGTCAGGTGTCGGTGCACGAGTTAAATAAAACTTCAGTTTGACTCTAGGAGAATATTCTCTGATATTTCACGGCCTCTTTATGAAGCCAGAACTTTATTACATCCTAAAGAAATGCAGACTTCAGTACGTCTTCATGATCCCATAATCCTCTGGGGTTTAATGATGCCTTCAGGTGAATCTGTCAACTTGTAAATTGGGAATTATTCTGAGATCACTTATTCATTTATTCCAGATCTTGTTTCGTATTTCGCTGCATCAGAGGGATGCAAATCTGAAGCTTCTCAAACAGATACCCTTGATCTGTGGAGCTGTGAAGAACACATCCATTCATTTTGCTCTTGTGTGTGTGTGTGTCAGGGTGAGGAGGGGATCCGCCGGGCCGTCTGGGACAAGAACATGAGAATGATCGCAGCCCACAACGAGGAGGCAGCACTGGGACTCCACTCGTACGAGATGGGGATGAACCACCTGGGAGACATGGTGAGTACGACTCTGATCCATGTGGAGATGAGGTCAAAACCCTCATCCCCCCTGCCTCTCACCAGTTTCATACAAGAATAAAACCAGTCTCCACTGTTCTGGGTTGTTATCCATGAGATCATTGGCTCAGTGCAGCTGCTGTGGAGCCTCCACGTCTGTCTCAGGTTAATCAAGTAGGAAAAGAAGTATAATCATAAAGCCGTGTGAGCTGTTAACACATAACTACTATCAAATCATTGTTTTATTATAGATTTACATGCTCTGTGTTCTTTGTGGGGAAACTTATTTAGTTTCCTCCTTCCTCCAGAGTTTCACTTTATGACATAAGATAAGATAAGTTAAAATAAGATGAGATAAGATAATCTGAGCCAAATAATCAGAGAAATATAACAGCAATAAAATATACTATGTAAACAAGCTGCATGTAACATGTTTGCACACGGACAGATGTTGAAACTGCACAGGTTTCAAAATAAAACAGAAACGTTTATTCGTACAGTATTCGTAAGTCAATTCAAGTGTTTTACATCAAACATTGCAGGCGTCAGGACAAACTGACAAAGAGACAGAAGACAAAGAAGAAGCATTAAAAAAGAGAATCAAAGAGAAATGTGAAATTATTTGATTTAATAAAACTCTTTGGTATTCATTTTAAACAACTGATCAGACTATCAATAATAAGAAGCTTATTGCTGATTGATTTCCTGTTGATCTGTAGATTCAGCTTCACTCTGAGCGACCTGAAGATCGTTAGCAGCTCTAACGAGTGATAACTGGTTTGTCTGCAAACAGCCTCCATTAGCTTCACGTCCTCTTCACACCAGCGTCTCACGCCTCACACATCAAACTAAACGTGTCTCGTCTCCGGGGACGTGTTCGTAAAAAATCTGATCCTAATCTCAGATATTCACCGTTTCTCCTCCTCCGCTGCTGTCGACTCGGTTTCTCTTTCTTCTCATCGGGAAAAAAAACTAATATGAGCCGAAGTTAATGATCCTCTTCTGGAGGACGCTGTGAGACAAGCTCACGTTGTTTGGGCTCATTCATCAGGCGTCAGGAACACGAGCACACGAGTTAAATGGAGGATTTCATGTCAGTTTGAGAACAGGTGGCTCCGAAAGGAAGGACGTGTTGAAGTGAAATGAGAGAAATGAACAGATGGCGGGAGTTTCTTCCATTAGTGGCCTTTTGGTTTAGAGAGCGACGTGTCATCAAAGCACCGGAGAACTTTTATAAAACTCAAACTTGTTGGAGCTTTTCTATTGTTGGTGCAGGAGGAATCACGAGATTTCACTAAACTGAGTTAAACTCATTTCTTCATAAAATACTTTTCATCCTCTGTCAGAATCAAATCCTCCGTCCTGCAAATCGTCTCTGAATTGTTCTTGCATCTAAAAATAAATCTTCTCTCGTTCTTTCCCCAAAAACATTTTCAACCCATCTTCTGTCAGCGTGTCATAACGTGTAACCTTTGACCTCTGGTGGCCCCTGGTGGTTGAATCCCAGAGATTCAAACCTGCTGTTGCACATTATCTGAGTCTGATGAAAACATGACCTGTGTTCACGCAGACGTCAGAGGAGGTGGCTGAGAAGATGACCGGCCTGCTGGTCCCTCTGGAGCGCGAGCGCAGCTTCACCATGGCTCTGGACGACAAGGTGTCCAAACTCCCCAAATTTGTCGACTACCGCAAGAAGGGCATGGTGACCCCGGTGAAGAACCAGGTGAGACGGACAAACACGATCTTATCAAACATCCACCGTTTGAAAAACTGATGGATTTGGTTGTTTTTCTGGAGAAAAAACCCTTTGATTTTAGGTTAAAAGGCCAAAATAACAATGTATAAACTTAAAATGTGAAAAAAATGATAATGTGAAATGAGTTTATCCAATGACAATACTAAGAATACTAAGACAATTTACAGAACATTAACCAGACATTTATAATGAAACACAGTTTATTTAAAGAACAGGGAAGTGAAAACTGCCCAGAGTAAGCTAAAGAGAAACCAGATCATGTGACGAAGGCCTTTTTAACCCTCGTCACCTCAGCAGGTCCAACTCAAATCACTGAGTCATCTGAGGAGTCGAAAGTGAAACAGCCTCTGGTCAATAGAGGAAGTTCTGATTCCTGTAACTGAAGTTTGTTACAGATTGAACTTCCTGTTGACTTTGAGCACGTGATGAAGTTTTTTATGGGATTAGGGGAAATGTACCTTTTGATGCTGCTGCTCTCATGATGTCATCATCATTAAGTGAGTCAGCAGTAAAAACCCTTTATTCATTCATTCATTCTTAAAAATCCTCCAACACCTTGTTCTCCAGCTGCATCATGTGACCCGGGTGAGATTTAGAGAAAGGGCCTTGCTTTGTGCTCACAGGCACGTTGTGTTATTATCAGAGTCTAAGCTCTAGTGTTAGTGTTTCTTAATTTGTACATTTTCTTAATTATCAGCACAACATTTATAATTGTTCTTTCCTTTTTGTTTGAAAACTCAAACCTTGTGAGGGGGAAAACTTGACACAATTATGTGTATTTTACTTTGTTATTTTTGTGTAAGATATTTAATGTAGCAATAGAGTGTAAATAAATAATAACAGTATCAAAATCAACAATAATATTTATTATAAGATGGTACATTTATTGTGTAATATAAATAACGCTTTTCAATGAGGTTCATGTGGACGCTGTCTCCCCCTGGTGTTCGACACGCTGATCTGCAGGTATTGTTAGTGTGGGTGTAGAGTTGTGTTGCTGGAGTAAACGCTCACACCTCTGCAGTCACAGTCTGCCCTCTAGTGGAGAAACAAACATGCTGCATCTTTCCAGCCTTCATTCAGACTTTGGTTTCTTTTGTTCAGTGACACAGAAACAAACCTGGATTCCACAGACACGGTGCTCACATGTATATCCCCCCCCCCCCTTCCTGACAGGGCTCCTGTGGCTCCTGCTGGGCCTTCAGCTCCGCCGGGGCCCTGGAGGGCCAGTTGGCCAAGCAGACGGGTCAGCTGGTGGACCTCAGTCCTCAGAACCTGGTGGACTGCGTCACAGAGAACGACGGCTGCGGAGGAGGATACATGACCAAAGCCTTCCAGTACGTCCAGGAGAACGGAGGCATCGACTCGGAGGAGGCGTACCCGTACGTCGGAGAGGTGAGCGGGTCGCAAGGACACACCGGACTGGTTCGATCCTCGTCCATTTCCTTTCCCAGTGAAAACAGAGAAACTAGAACCTGATATTCTCTCTGCTCTCGTCTGCAGGACGAGTCGTGCCGTTACAACGCCACCGGAATGGCGGCCCAGTGCAAAGGCTTTAAGGAAGTGCCCGTGGGCGATGAGCACGCTCTGGCTGTGGCTCTGTTCAAAGTGGGTCCAGTGTCTGTCGGCATCGACGCCACACAGAGGGGCTTCCAGTTCTACCAGAGAGGTCAGGGAACCAACCACACACCGGCTCACACGTCCATTACTTCAATTAAAATGGTTCCCTATTTTTTTTAAGGGGCATTCAGCTGCAACGTGACACTTCACCTCTAGGTGTCACTATATCCTACACAGTGAACCTTTAACAACAAGTTTGGTTTCTTAGCAGATACATTTATTTAAGAAGTTGACTTTAAAGAATCGGTCTGAGCTCAGGGTCTCTCCTCCTCCTCCTCCTCCTCCTCCTCCTCCTCCTCCTCCTCCTCCTCCTCCTCCTCCTCCTGTGTTGTGTTCTCAGGTGTTTACTACGACCGCAACTGCAACAAAGACGACATCAACCACGCCGTGCTGGCGGTCGGATACGGCATCAGCTCCAAGGGGAAGAAGTACTGGATCGTCAAGAACAGGTGGGACGCGTCACCTGTCATGTGACCTGATGCTTCTGTCGACCACGTCCACGACAAACTGACCAGGTGGAACCGCTGCTCGCCCCTCTCTCACTTCTCTCTCCTTCCTTCTCCGTCACAGCTGGAGCGACACCTGGGGAAACAAGGGCTACATCCTGATGGCGCGGAACCGGGACAACCTCTGCGGCATCGCCAACCTCGCCAGCTACCCCATCATGTGAGGGGGCGGAGCTCAGAGGAGGACGGAGGGGGACGAAGGGGCTTTGATTGGACCACGTGAAGACAGCTCCTCCCCAAATCTTAGTTACTTACAAAATTAAGTTCTATCAACAAACATGTTTTTTCTAAATTTGAATTGGACTTTTCCAGAGTGAATCTCCTCTGGAATCAAAGTGAAATGTTTTGGACTCTTGGAATTCAGGCGTCTGTGGAACTGAGGACGTTTGGTTATCGTCAGTTATTTGAAGCACTTTAAAGCCCTGAAGTCTTTTTCAGGTTTTATCTCCAGAGCAGCAGACGTCAGAAAGAAACTCGACACAAACCTCCGGGGACGTGATGTTAGAAACTGTCTCGTTCGATCCGCAGACCCACAGGGAACAAACCGAGCTCCACAGTGTTCGTCTGTGAACGCTCAGATTCCCTCAGTTCATCAGTTTGTGAGGAGGAGACATTGCTGGGCGATGGAGGCTCCTCCTCTTCTCACCTTTCAAATCACTTTTGTTGTCGTTTTTCTGTTTATGATTAAACTGGAAACTGATGTTTTTCTATGAACTTGAATAAAGGTTTCATTTTGAGTTGGACTATTGCCGTTTTGTATTTATTACAGCTAAGATGTCAGCAAGTAGCCAGAAGTGGAAATTGAACTAGATCTTCAGAACGTAAACTGAAGTAAACTGATGAATTAAACCTGAATCATTAGATAAACACAATAATAAACCTACATGAAGCCAGTAAACAGCAGTTAATATGTGAATATAACAACAAACAAAACTTTTACAATATATAACGCCTATAATTGAATTTAGTGGCATTTACATTAAATGCTTCTTTTTTGAACAAAACTACTATAGATTCCATCATAAATGTAATGTTCAAGAACCAATGGAAGACAATATCTGAAACTGGCTCCACACAAAGACACTGGGATTAAGTCTAGCTTTATTTATTTCCATTATTTAATAACAGATTTATGAAAGGTAAAGATCAACAGAGTCATGGAGGTTGATTCTGTCTGAATGACGTACAGGAAACTGCTTCACATCAACAATCAGCTTCATGGAAACATGTTGGTTATGGTTTGATTTTAATGAGGCTGATTAAAAAACCCTCTACACTGTTAAACAATTTATCAGAAGGTTCTAATCTGAGAATAAACATTTCAAACATTTAGTGGAACAGAAGATAACAGCTGACAAACAAACAAACACCAAAGCAAAACAGACACATAATAACAGTTTTAAATTAAAATATTTTGAATAATTCTGTTTTGTAAGATGTTGTTCACGTTGAAACCTCTAGAGGTCACTACTGAGTCAGTTCTGTGAATATACATTAAAATCCTCATTCTCCAGGTGTTTCTATGTTTCGAGTCTTTCAGGGAACAGGTAAACAGATGATTGTGTTTATTCCTCTCGGTTTAGCTTCAGGTGAATCTGTGAGAGACACGAGAAGCTGTGCTGTGTTTGAAAAGAGGAGGAAGAGGAAGAAGAGGAAGAAGAAATCAGACCATGTGACCCGTTGTTCTCCTTTATCATAGAGCAGGAAAATCTCTCCGCTCACACGCGACGATGAAGATTCAGAACAAACAAGGTGAGAGAAAGTTTCAACTTTTAAACTCTTGACTGAAACATTCTGCTTCTCTTCGATCATCACGGAAACGTTACCTGTCGATTTAAAAAAGGAATCAAGTGTGAAATTAAAGTTTTACTTTCGTTTTCACGTTTTAGTGTCGAGACAAATAATAACTTTATAACAGGTAAAGTTATTAATTATCATATAACACTGAGACACAGTGCGACTGTGGAGGGGAATACTACTACTACTACTTCTACTACTACTACTACTACTACTACTACTTATAATGATTCTACTACTTTTACTAAGACTACTACTACTACTTCTTATAATAATAATAATCATATTCGTTATAATAGAAATAATAGTTATTATACTACTATTCATAATAATAACTGTAAGAAGATTAAGTTATTCTATCATATGTTTTTTCTTTTTGTATTTCCTCATTTAGGAAAGTTGCGTAACTGAGAAGTTGTTTGTCTCAGGTTCTGGTAAAAAAAAACATCATAACAGCAATAAATGCATAGAGCTAAATGAATATCTTTGGAAAAAATAAAATTAAGATATGAATTATATTTAAAGTATGTAAAGACATAGATACATTTAATACTAATTGTTTTAATATCTATAATAAATGTGTGTGTCCACAGGGCTGATGCTGGCGAGCCTGCTGCTCGTGGGCCTGTGTGTCCAGGCCGCCGCCGTGCTGGACGGCAGACTGGACGCCCACTGGGAGCTGTGGAAGAAGACTCATGGGAAGTCGTATCCAGATGAGGTGATTCCTCTTTGTTGAAAACGCTCGGTCACAGATTTTACTTGTGACTGGAAATCAAATCTGTGCGTTTGCGGATTTGTAAAATCCATTTTTATCACGAAGTGGAACACGGTTTGACCTCGTGCACTGATCTGTTTGTGCTCGTGTGGAGGTGGAGGATGTGCGCCGCCGGGAATTGTGGGAGGAGAACCTGATGCTCATTAACACGCACAACCTGGAGGTCTCGATGGGGCTTCACACCTACGACCTGAGTATGAACTTCATGGGAGACCTGGTGAGACACTCGCTTCGAGGCCGTTCAACCCCAAACAGCTGATCATTGATCGTTATTGATTCACCATCATCACGTTTATTTATCAATGATTCAAACTAAGGACCCCCGAGGGATTAATATGTTTTCCACTACCTCCCACCTGACGATACACATCTGTAATATACTTCTGAAGGAAAAGCAGTTTAACATGTAACAGATGTTTATTCTGGCTTCACACATCCAGGATATTGATGCTTTCAGTGCTTCAGCCCTTAACACAACAGTGAAATCGAATGAATCTGGATGGTTTGGTTTGACCTCAGCGCTTCCTGTTTCCTGCTGTGTTCTCTACTTCCTGACAGACAACAGAGGAGATCATGCAGTCGTATGCCACGCTCATTCCACCTGCCCACATCCAGAGGGCGCCATCTCCTTTCGTGGGCACGTCAGGTGTTGATGTTCCAGACACGGTGGACTGGAGAAGCCAAGGCTTTGTCACCAGCGTCAAATACCAGGTGAAGAGTCAGAGTTTCCATCAGCGAGGAGCCACAGAGATTCAGCAACTCCCAGTTCCTTATTTCTGTAAATCGCTTCTTGTTAAAACAGGAAGACGTCACCACAACCACATGTTTGTCAAATGTTTCACCTCGTCCACTGGCAGAGGAGGCGTGACACCACCACTGTTACCCAACACACACATATTTATATATATAATAACCCACTCTCTGACAATAGCATTAGCACATTTTTATGTCAGTTTAATGTACTTTATGAATATGAATATTTATTATGACTCTATTGTATTAACTTTAGTGTTGAATTTTTGGTTTTGATGCATCCAGACACTTTCAGATCTTTAATTCTTTATGTGTCAATAACCTTTTTTACTGTGACCTTTTTGTCAGTTTTCACTGAAGAGGTTAAATTTAATTGGATTATTATTATAGTATTAGATTTAAAGTGTTTTACATTTGAAAAAACTCTGTTTTGGAGTAAGATGATGTTGGTTAATGGGCAAAGAAACAAAATAAATCTGTGACCTTTTTCTTTAGTTAGTCACTGATGTCACTGTGAGTTTGTGAAAAGTCAATAACAGAAGAGGATATTTTAAATTTATTTCTTGTGTCTGAAATATTATAACAAGAAATAATGTCAGAACTGACACATTACAGCTGATATTGAGCTTCATTCAACCAGAGACTCTGGAGTATTGATTTCACAACAAGTTAAATATAATTGACAAAAGTTCTTTAACCTCTTAAACTCTTTTCCAAACTCGTCTTGTGCTGCCAAGTGTGTAAATGTGTCTAATCGGATGCAGAATATTATATTATTATTAAGTTTTATTAAATGAAGTTTGTTTAAGGAATAAGTTTGAACCTGGGAGTAGACGTGAGTGTATCTGACGTCACAGTAACACATCTTGTCATGATCCAGGGTTCATGTGGCTCCTGCTGGGCCTTCAGTGCTGCAGGGGCCCTCGAGGGCCAGTTGGCCAAGACCACAGGGAAGCTGGTGGACCTCAGCCCCCAGAACCTGGTGGACTGTTCTAGTAAATACGGCAACAAAGGCTGCAACGGGGGCTTCATGACCCAGGCCTTCCAGTACGTCATCGACAACCAGGGCATCGACTCAGAGGCCTCGTACCCGTACAGAGGACAGGTGAGTAGAAGGAGATGTTTCAAATCATTGAGCATCCAAATGAACTTTGTGGTGCGACTGTTCCCTCAGCTGCTTTTTCTTGGGTCAAGAAAAACGTCCCATGCAAAAACTACTAAACCAAACTTGGTGGAGGAACAGAAAGAGAACCGAATAAGTTTGCTTCATAAAGCGTCCGTCAACGTCATCAATAATTCTTCAGGGAATAATTCAGAGATCTTAAAAACGCTTCCTTTTTTGTTCTATTTCTAAGATGAGAACCAGACAATCACGTGACCTTCGCAGAAGTATGAGCTCTTCTGAGTATTGTAGATATATTTATTAAATAAATATCGTCTGTATTTAAACACGTGGCCGGAATCATTAGTTTCACTATCAGTTAACCGGCCAACAGAGATTATAATCCACAAAACGCTGGGTCAATCCAGGACTGAGATCTGATTTCTGTTTGACTCTGTCCTGTTTTCACAGTTCAGGAGAAATACAAACCTAATGTTCTTTTAAAGTGTACACATGTAGGGAACCGGTGCAAGCTCAGGTTTACGGTGAGAGGATTCCTGTGTGAGACAAAGTGTGTGGGTGTACGAGCAGAAACAATAAGTTAAGCACAACCCTCCAGGCTGCAGACAGCAACACTCTCCTCACTTGGCTGTGGTCGGCTGTTAATGTCTCTTTGGAGCAACAATAAATTAATCGGAGCGGACAACATGTTTGTCCTCCAGGCTCCATCTGGTTCGCTGCTGAGTGGAGGAGGAGGAGGAGGAGGAGGAGGAGGAGGAGGAGGAGGAGGAGGACAGATCTGCTGCTGCAGCCTCGAGGACGTGTCGTCGATCTAATTCAGCCCAAAAGTAGAAAAACTCTGGTGGAAGTGAAACAGCTTCTTAATGAGCGACAATCATCTCTGTGGAAATTCACTTACTCCCCGTCTGACTCGCTTGTCGAGAAGCGGAACATTCTAAATGATTATGAGAAGAATTAAACACGTAGATGTCAACTGACATTTTGGATTTAAAATGTATTCCCTCTTTCAATTTAACCACTTAAAGAATCTCAATCTCAGGACATGGCTGCGTTGGTAAATCTGAGTGATTATCTAAGGTCTAAAGTCTGGCTCCAAATGACATCATCAACACAAGATGGCAGCGTTTGTATCCAGGATATTTTGACTTTATTTCTGGATTCCACAAAATTTGTTAAATCAGCCACAACGCAAACAGTGGAAGGGAAATGAAGTTGGTGTTTTGTCTGAATATGGCCCCCTGGTGGTTGTGGTGCTCTGATTAGAGGGTTCGTTTACGCCTCAGGCCAAAATCCGTGTCATGGACTCTGTTTGAATCAGTTTGATCTTCTCACTTCAGGATCAGCAGTGCCGCTACAGCCCCTCCTCCCGCGCCGCCAACTGCTCCAAGTTCAGCGTCCTGCCTGAAGGCGACGAGGGGGTTCTGAAGCAGGCGCTCGCCACCATCGGGCCCATCTCCGTGGCCATCGACGCCACGAGGCCCAAGTTTCGTTTCTGGCATAGCGGTAGGTTCCACATCGTGTGACTCTCAGGAGCTGAATGTCCTAACTGGATCGGTTTGCTGACTTCATCTGTCCCGACATTTCTTATTTGGATCAAATATGCTCTAAAAATATATAAAGTATGAAATTAGATAATGAGATGTACTTGTTATTAGTGAGTCTTTACTGCTCTCGTTTCAGGAGTGTACAACGACCCGAGCTGCTCCCAGCATGTGAACCACGGGGTGTTGGCTGTGGGCTACGGGTCTCAGAACGGACAGGACTACTGGCTGGTGAAGAACAGGTGAGACCTTTTCACATCTGCTCCACGTAACACGTACATATATGAGCATGGGGACATATGTAACGTATGTTCCTGCTTGTGGTTCTGTCCATGCATCAGAGGTTGATCAGGAAGTGAAACAGGGAATTCAGGATGTGCTGTTCTAGCTCTCTAGAAACAGAGATTGACTCCGACCACGAGTCTGGTGTCAGTCAAACTTATCATGAGAAACTGGTCAGAGTGGTTTATCACGTTCCTCACCACAGTGGTTTTCTTCATCACTTCCTCCTCGGTGCATGTCTATAGCTGTGAACAGTAACAGCATTTAATCATTCATGTTCTTGTTCTGGAGTATTTCAAATACATTTTACGTATAAAAAAAAATCATAATTAATCAAGAATCAGCATTAGTCCACTTGGTTTATTTTACAGCTGTTGTTTGATGTGATTTCTTGTGAATTTTCAGTTTATGTCTTCATTTAACACACTGATATAATGATATGATATCAAATATTTTTTTTACCTTAAATGTATATATACAGGTATATATACAGGTATATATATATAAATCTAAATCCCAGTGTCTTATCTCCTGTGGTGAAATCGTCTCTAACTCACCTGGATCTTATTTCCACCTGACGACACAGCGTTGAAGAAGTGGGCGGGGCCGACCTTATAAATTCAAGCTGCTTGAGTCACAACGAAGATGAAGTTACGTTGTTGTTGTTTAATTTTCATGTTTTCAGTTAATGAGCTTAACTAATACATAAAAAATACATTTTTAACATGAACTCAGATCTTAACGTTTTACAACAAATCATCTCAAGGATTTTAAATGTGCATTTAGATGAAGACAAGCTGATGTAGTCTAATTATCAGATGAAGAAAATGCTGCTTCCATCACTAACAAAACATGTAAAGAAGGATTTGTCTGCATCTGTTCATATGTTCATCACATGACATTTACTCATAAAGTCCCAGGAAGCTCGTCCTTTGCATGTTTTTTTAATTGGTGGTGTTCTCCTCCCTTCTCTTCGTTCCAGCTGGGGAACGTCCTTCGCAGAACAGGGCTACATCAAGATGTCGCGCAACAAGAACAACCAGTGTGGCATCGCGAGTTACTGCAGCTATCCCATCATGTAGCAACATGGAGAGAGACAAAGAAATCTTTAATAATCAAACTCAATTCTTTGTTCTGTGCAAATTTTTTAATGAAAATGTTTTACTGTAAGAGCCACTAATGGGAATGTGATACTAAAAGTACCAGCACTCTTTGGTGTATTCTTACAAAAACATATCTCCAAGTGGAATTTAAAAGTTTTCCTCTAAACACCTCATCCCTGAAACTCACTGTCTTGTGTTTGTGTGATTTTTAAATCTGTAATAATGGAATGTATGTTCGCTGCTGAGGCTCAGACAGGTTTGGATCCATATGTAGGTTTAGTCTCAGTAAGCATCTCGTCTGTGCCTGTGACCCAGTCGAGGTGAAGAAGTGATTTTTGCTCCAGCAGCTGTTAACCTGCCATTAAAGCTGTCTGAAAGGAAACCATTGACGTGGGAAATTGGTGTGGTGGACAATTCAGATTTTACATGTTACCAGTGATCATCAATGGAATCAATACCTGTGTATCTGGTAGATATCTGTGCACATGTTGATGTAGCATCTACAAGCTGCCTGTAGGAAACTCACGTTATGGTGCACGGGAGAGAACAAACCTCCTTCTGGTGTTTTTATTTCCCACTGACGCCAAATATTCATCTTTACCAAGACGTCAGGAGACAAACAACCGTTCACTGTCACATTCACACTACGGGCAACTCAGAGTCTCCAGTTAACTTCAGTTGTACGTCTGTGGACTGTTGGAGGAAGTTGGATGAAATCTCGCTTCGGGGTGAACATGCAAACTCTACACTATTAACCACGGTGCTGCCCGACAGATTCAAATTTTATGGAAACTGCATTTTCAGTAACACAAACCTTGAGTCCTTCGATGATGCGTATATCTTCTGTTTAATCCAATCAAAAAGTGATGACAAGTTTGGGTTTGACAACACAATGATAGTCTGGATGGTTTCTTTGTTGCTGCAATGAACCTTTAAGACGTTGCAGCTGTTCTGTGTCTTAATGCTAAGCTAACTAGCTTTAATTTCATATACTTTCTCTCTGCAACTAATTAGCAGGTTTCCTCCAATGTTCAACTCCTGTAAAGTAAGACAGTGAAATGGGCTTGTCACTAATTAAACTGGTGAAACATTAATATTCTCTGTGTTTGTAGTGGCTGATTAATGGAAAGTGTGTTTTTTGTATCAACAATTTTTGATTTTGATTTGAAGTGGATTCACAAAACCTTTAGGGAAATTTAAGGTGACTATCCTTTAGCACCGGCCCTGGTGACAAATCCTCATAGTCCTGTAGAGAAGAATGAATATATTAATACTATAAAACAATAAAAATACAGAACAAATTTGTTATGCAAACCATGATGTGGTGAACCATCATTATGAGCCACTTGTATGCAACCAAACCTCCACTCCAGATAGAGAGGCAATTTGAGAGAGAGAGACCCAGAGAGAGAGAGAGAGATAGACCCAGTGAGACTGGCTGGTTTAAAAGAGAGAGAGACTTGATCCAGTAGGTGGCGCTAACACTATCATTTCATACACACTCAGTTATTTTCAGGTCAGGAATCTGATGAAGTATGTGCAGTTATCTGAATTCATATAAATACTGAAGACATGAGAATAAAACTTGGTTAAATGAATAGGTCAGTATCTGTTTGTTGTGCACAGCTTTGTTTGTCAGTTGTCTAGTATATGCACCAAAATCAGCTGCCTCTAAACTGGGTGGCAACAAAGGCATCTGCCTTTACATCAGTGGCCGTTTCTGTTGACCTCTAAGAGCTACCGCTACCAAGATTTAACCCTGCAGCTACTGCATTTCTATTGGCTGATGGAGCTGCTCTAACATCTGAAACACCACTCAGGGAACTAACTGGGACTCCTCTTCAGAGTCGAGTCCAGTTCATTGATATAAACTGGTTTACGAGTGTCAGAATTGAGAGGAATAAACTTAACAACGTCACTGCAAACATGGTAAGACCTAGCTTGCGAACCAAAGCTAAGAGTCACCTTGGTTGCTACAGACCGGTCGGTTACTGCTCTTGTGTTGTCACTGATGCTAACGTGTGCGTTCTCACAGGCTGAGAAGAGACACTGCTGGGACCTGAGGAGGGGGATGGATAAACGCCTCGCTGACGAACGGCAGAGGATGCGGGCGGCTCAGATTTGTGAAAGAGATCGGCAGCTCCTTGCCGTAATGAAGCAGGAGGAGGGCAGGCAGGAGAGGAGGAGACTCATTTGGCAGGTGAAGGAGAAGCTCAGCGAGACACAGGTTGAGAGCGCTCTGCTCAAGGTGGCCTATGTGACTACATGACAGGGTCACCCCGGTCCCCCCTTATTCACCAAATCATTAAGATTAAGATTAAGATGCATTTATTAGTCCCAAACACATGCACAGACATGCACAGGCACACTCATGGAGGTAGGGAAATGTAACCTCTGCATTTAACCCATCTGGTGCAGGACACACAGAGCAGTGAGCGACCATGTACGGCGCTCGGGGAGCAGATGTTGGGGGAGTAAGGTGCCTTGCTCAGGGGCACTAGACAGGGTAGGGAGACTCTTGGTGTTTTGGACAGATCAATCCAGGTTCGTCTTTTGTTGTCTCTCCGTGGAGTCGAACAAGAGACGAACCAGAGACCTTCTCTGCCCATAGTCCAAGTTTCTGCCACTAGACCACCGCCTCTCCCCATAACAGAAATAAGGTCAAGACCTAAACTTTTAAAGAGAAACCCAACAGTTCCAGCAATGAGCTGCACTTTGGCCTCTGTGGAGAGAAAAACCTCCCTCATGATACAGATTGTAATAGTTTGAGAAAAGCTTCAAATCTTGTATTGTGATGAATCAATTAAAGGGGTTACACATAATCAAGAGGAAAGGTCACTATTAAATATAACTAATAAAGGACCAGAGAGACTCAGTATTTACTTTTGAGTGTTTTTGGGACTGTAGACTCAAGCTTCTCATTTCATCTTTGCTGAGAAAAAGAGTGAGATTCTTAATCAGTTGATAAAGGGTTCCTTATTGAGGAATTTTGTCTTTAACATTGAGCAATCATATATGCCAGAATTCAAACTTTGAAAAGCCTTGTTACACTGCTCTATCATTAAGGTGTTAACTGCTCCATGATCAATGCAGATACTCATAACTGAATTTGACTTTTAGGTTGAGGACGTAATAAAGAGAATAAAGCCACTTGAAAAAAAGGAGAGGGTAGCTAAAGAGCTGGATCCTCAGCAGTGCACCGAAGAGAACAGGTGAACACACTTGCTTACTGGTGGAATTTTGCTTTTGTACACCCTTTCTCTGCTGTGGTCTCTGTCAACCTGCCTTTGGACTGTTTCAGTTTAAAGCTTCGAGAATTGGAGTTGAATCTGAAATATGCATCTCTGAACAAGGAGAGAGCTGCACTGATTTCAGAGCAGGAGGCCATGCGGTCTAAGACCATGGTGAGGACAGTCCCTGTTGATTTCATGTATAGAGAACTATAGTAAAACATTTCCAGGATCCAGTTCAGGATTTAAGTATTTAAGAGTTAGAAAGTATGCGATGAAGCCTAGACACTTATACTTTTGAAAATATCGAGAATTCTGATCAGAGTTTAATGTTTTTGTTACAACAGCAGTTTTTCTCTATATATCGTTCATCTGTCAATGTCAGTTTCAAACAACCTGATTTGATAACAGCATGTTCATCACTCTCTTCAAGAAACTGAAGGCTACAGAAAGAGTGACAGAGGGAGGCGCTGCTGGGACAGACAGATGAAGAAGAGAGAAAGAGCTCCAGTGTGGGAATCATGAATCATTTTACACAGCCTCATTTCTTCTCTTGATCAAACAAGTGTGTGATCATCAGTGTATCTTGATTCATTATTTAAATAAATCTTTAATACAAAGGGTTGGAGTACTTTTTATCATGAACATTGTTCTCTGAAGATAGCCAGGTCATGATTAGGTTCTGAAGGTCAACAATTAATCTAAGAGAATGTGTTGGGAACAATATTTGGTTTCAGTTGCAGAAAGTACCACAGGAATGTGTTCAGCAGCTACAAGAGTCAAATATTCAGATTAAATTCAGTAAAACTAGATTTCAAGATTCCCTTGGTTAGTGCCAATGCTCACACAGCATCACATTTTCTCAGCTCTCCCTGAATAGTTCAACCAGGACATTCCACACAGTCATCTACACATAGAGGTTTGCAGCCCTATTCTTATTAAGACTTTGACACTCAAATTCATTGCAACAGCCTAACCAAAACCTTTATTCTTAACCTTAAAACACATATTCCACTTAAGATGTAATGATTACATTATGGGCACTTACTTATTGTCCCCATGATGACAGTGTTTTAACAGATTTGGTTCCCATCAACATGAGAACAAGCTGGTTACAAATAACACACGCACACAGTCTCTATATCTTAACACACAGTATAAAAAGTAGACTTGACCTAGATTTTTTTCCCCAGTCACTTTATTTGCAATACATATAGAATATATGAGTCAATTGAAATCAGGAGTGTACAACGACCCGAGCTGCTCCCAGCATGTGAACCACGGGGTGTTGGATGTGGGCTACAGGTCTCAGAGCTGGTTGGACCACTGGCTGGTGAAGAACAGGTGAGACCTGTTGTATGTTAGTTCTTACATACGACCATGGGGACATACGTAACCAGGGTTCCAATTATCTTTTTGTCTCTAAGGGGGTCTCTAGCTCATAAAAAAGTTGGCGCACTGCGCACATTGCCTACCAAGGCTATACAATTATGGGCACGTTAGGCATAGGCTGTATATAACTTGACAAACGCACACAACAGACAGAGACATTATTGTACAGAAATTGATTTATTTTAATTAATTTCAATATATTATTGAATGTAATAGTCCATATATATTTATATCAATTTCCAAATACAAAGAAATAGAACAAAAGATTTAGTCTTGTCATTCACAATTTCCCAATGCAATGACAATGCAAAATGTAACTCATGTGAAGACGATACAACATGAATGTCGTCGTCTTAAACTTGAACACAGGGGAAATGCACTATCTGGCAGAAATGAATAATCCCAATCTTTTTCTCACGGAGCAACACAAGACCAATCTCACTTTCACACAGCCATGGATTTGTCTCCTTTCCACGATCGCCACTGACTGAGTCCCCAGTTCTTAGGAAGGTGGCGGTGTTCCAGCTCCATCATATCGGTTCCGGACCCCGCCTCCCCAGGCTCTTCATCTCCGTCCAATTCCTCCTCGACGTCCTCATTGGTAAGTGCCCCAGCAGCAACATCATGATGACTTGTAGCCACAACGTACTCTGCCTCGGTCACGGCATCAGTAGCACTAGTGGGTGACTAGCTGTGGCTAGCCCCATATTTTCTGAACCTAAATCTTCTATTTTTTGTTTTTTGCTGTAAACCCGAAACTTGTCTGGGCCGAATATGAAGTCGGCGACGGTGGCCTTTTTTTCAGTGGCATAACTGACCGTGATGTTTCTTTTAGATGTAGATGTTTTTATCTCAAAAGCACATTAAGCTAAAAGCACACGACTTCTTCTCCTGACTTTATGACCTGTCAAATTGATCATATCTACTATGCGGTTTGCTCCAGCCTAGTGCGTTCATGAGCATCAGGTAGGCTACGGTCTGGCTATGTCCCTTGGTAAGGTATCCTATTTTAATTTAACGTCTTTAATGGTAAGAGACCACACAGGGATGGATAATGAGCGTTATTTAACATTAAATTACAATGTCACATATGGCAGACTCCGACCACGAGTCTGGTGTCAGTCAAACTTATCATGTGAAACTGGTCAGAGTGGTTTATCACGTTCCTCACCACAGTGGTTTTCTTCATTAATTTTACGTTTTAAAAAAAAGTGGAGACACTGACACCGATATATCTTTACATAATGCAGTAAATCTTTACTTTGCAGTTTTAACTTGCAGTACTTCTTAAATTGGTTATATTCATTTTCATTAATAATCCTGAAGTTGGCCTTCGGTTCACTAACAAATCGCTGTAGTTTCTACAGTAAAATTATACAGTAATTTCTTGTTCCGTCGTTCTACGAAGTTTATCTGTATATCGTAATGCATCACGGGCCAAATATAATTACAGTAGCTGACAGCATTTTTTTCGTATGAACACATTGTAAAATGAAGGCAGGTTGTATTCTGACCGTAGATGTTACTGTTAAATACTGTTGATATCGATTGCGTATGGAAGAGGACCTTGACATGAGAGCAGAGGAGCATGGGAGCAGCAGCCGTGTGCAGCCACTACGTAATACGTAAGTTGAATATTAATCACGTTCAACATTTATGTAGGCTTCAACTTTGTTAGGATGTCATTGTAAAATCATTGTTGAGATCTTTATTAAACCAATGCTATTGTTTGCAGTTACTAAAATGACAACTTATCGAAGTGAATGACTTGAAGTGAATCAATGCCATTTAAAATTGAAAAGCTCGTATGCCCTACCAGGATGCTTCGTTATGAGAGGAGTAGTTAAGCTCATTAACATCGGGCTAAAGCTAGCATGCTAACTCTAGCGCGCTAATTCTAGTCGGTAACTTCAATTTCCCATAATTGTAGCTAAGACGTGTTTGAACAATTTGAAAACTGAATTTGTCGTTCATCTTGTCTTCTTTATGGTGGGGTGGCAGTTGGATGTTGAACTGGCTGGTTTTAGTATTCACAGTCTAACAGATGTCCAGGGCTCAAACTACAAGTGTGTTAAGCAAGAAGATGTCCTTGATTATTTTCCATTAATGGTGTACAAGCTGCATGGCACAGCAGTGATTATATTTCACCACTACCTCCCAGATATATACTGACATGTCAGTACTGGGGGAGGACCATAGAGGAGGACATCCGACAATCTCTGTTGGTGGTGAGACAGAGTGTCAACCAGTACCAAAACCCAGTCCAAATCTGACCAGCGCTTCATCAGGCAGGAATATATGAACATCACACCTCTCCAGTATCGGAGGCTTCTCAACGCCTGGCAAACCTAAGGTATGGCTTAGATTAATGTTTATAAAGCACTTAAGAAAGAAGAGCTCATTTCATAAATTTAAAAGCTGTATATTGGGATCCACTGCATGTTAATTTGCTAAATTATGTAGTCTTAAGAATGCACAACAAATTATTTTACTGAAAGTTCTGGATTTCATTGTTTGTAGTACGGATGGTCTGTGGTTTGTTCCCTCTGATCACTGATCATCTGTGAGCCGAATCGGCTGATTGGCAATACCGTTTTGTTGTAGTAGTATAACCTATGCAAAATTATATTTGTATGATCTTCAACAGTTAAGCTATTTTTTTTTATGTATTTTGTCTTGCAGGTGTTAGTCACAGCATCTGACGTCAAGAGAACACTGACACTTCCGAAACTAATTGTCTCAGGTAGTGTATTTTTTTTATAGTGTTGTTAAAAGCATTGCACAGACTGAGACTATATAACAGGTAAACATGTGGATATGTTTATGCTCCAGTCCCTGTCCCCCACCGGAGGTTCCGGCTGACGTCCCTCCTGTCCCGCACCGAAGGTTCCGGCTGACGTCCCTCTTGTCCCGCGCTGGAGGGTCCAGGCCCTCCCGAGCCTCATAACTCTGTTACTGAGCCGCCACGGTGCCGCCCGCCCGAGACTCTGTTCACGTCCCTGATTCCCTCCTCCGGTTCCTCGGCCGTACAGAATCCAGGTATCCTGAGTCTCCTGAGCCTCTGTACCCCCTGTGTAAGCTCCCTGTGTTTTCTTCCTTGTGTTTTTGTTTCTCCAGTTTTCCCCGTTAGCAGGGTTTCCCCCAGAAAACTTGCTAAGCCTGGTGGTAGGGCCGCTAGAGAAGCCGACCGACGGCTGAAAGTTGACAGGAATTTTGAAATTATGACAATTATGTGTTATTGTAAGAAATGTATTAACAATACTTATTAACATTACATAATACAGTTTACAAACACATAAAATAAAAATAAATATTATCAATTCGTTTTCAAGTAAAATCTAAGTGAATCAAAAAAAACAAGCCATTTCTGGTCACATTTAAAAGTAAAAGAAATTAACATAAATAAAAAAGTGCAAACATGGCCAAGGGGGAACAGGGAACTCAGGGCCTGAAGAGGTATGCTGTAGTTATTCACATTAGTAATATATTTACATTATTTATGTTTACTTTTGCTTGCTGCCATCTCAATGCTTGTCCGATGGTGTAGAGACCCAATATGTGCGTTTAGCACATCTTGCCTGTACGTAGTACAAGGAGCTTCAATGAAAGTTCTCGTTGAGCATCCTTGTGTTGCCCGCTGACTACGACACACCCGGCAAAACATACCGAAGAACGACACACACAAAAAGCTAAAACAAAGCGTATCTAATGCTAACCCTAGCAAAATTAAAAACCAATATGAAATTAGCGAGCATAATATTGTTGATATTTTAATAGTACAAAACATGCTTAACAACGCGGTCTTGTAGAGCCATCCGCTAAATTTAGGGTCACCAAACCACTTTGGGTTACTTCGATGTTTCCCATCGCGGCTCGCAGCAGTCTGCTCCGACTCGACATCCGACGCGCTAACATCCGTGCTAACTAGCTCCGGCTCTGCCTCATCATCGAGCCACGGCTCGGTCGGCTCGCCGGCGATGCTCTCCGCTTGGCCTGGGGGTGAACGAGCGGCCTCATCGTCTCCTCCAGTGCTCCCCCGACTCCGGGAAAAGAAAGAGTCCAAGGTTTTTTGACCCTTTCTCCGTGACATGTCGCGTGAAAGTTGTTGCGTGGTAGAGACAGGTCGTGGTTTTTTGGAGGTTCAGGTGATGGAAAATACACCGGACCTCTCACCTTATGTGTTCACATACTGACCATAAGATGACGCCATTGTGGTTTCAACCGTATCACCAGATGTGGTTGAAAGCGCAATGCCGTCTTTGGTATCATGTTTCTGGTGCATAACAATTTTTTTAATTTTTTTATAAATAAACAAGCAACGCTTAGCCTGGCGGAGGGGGGAGAAAAGCCTGGCGGCCCGCCAGGCCTATGAAGCACTGGGGGAAACCCTGCCGTTAGTGTTAATGTTTTGTTTGGTCTGTTAAGAAACTTGTTTAATTAAAATTACCTTTTGTTTTAAACTCTGCTTCTGGGTCCTACTCCTCCCCCAAACCCTGACAGTTTGTCTGTTGTTCATTGTGTTTTTGGTGACATGGACTTGATTTAATTAAAGTGATTTTCTATTAGTTTAAACACGTCTCTTATCCATGTGATTTCACGAACCTGTGCTGCTGCACGTAACATATATTAGTGTTTCCTGGAGGTGAAACTCCCCAGGTGGCGTTATGGTAACTTCTCCCCACTTTCCCTCAAGCTACATTCTGGCCATTCCGGAAATGATGTCGTTAGCAGACCAATCACAGCCAAGGGCTATCCCTATAGGCTCTCCGACATGCTGACTTATAGTTAGAAAAATCGGAGGTGTACGAAGAGTTCTCCAAGGAGCTCGGAGAGGGCGTTCCACGTCGGCGAAGGCGTTGCCATGTGTCCGTCTCCGTCAAAACAGAGCAGCATATATCGGCTTGAGGCTGGGACATGTTCGCGGTAACACAACTGATGGCGCTGCCTGCATGACAGGAAAAAACGCGGGGGTCGTGAGGAGAATACTTGACAAAGCACAGAATGCATCTTGGAACCATTGTTTTTAACATGAAATTAAATCAAAAACTCAAAGAAACAAACTAAACTAAACTGAAAACATGAAGTTTAGACCCTCTTGGGTCTTCAGGTTATATTAGGCTCTGAGCTTTGAGGTTCTTCCACTACATCGTTCAGAGCAAGAGTGAATGAGGAAATTGAGGGCTCCTCTATTTATAGACTGCCTCTCACAGACTCCTCCCCCTTGTCTATTCCACTGTGATCCTTGAATTCTATAACTGTGAATAAAAACAAACATATTCATATATATTAGCATTCATGATACCGTGTATCTATGAATATATTATATTTTATTGGACTTAAGTGATATATTTATTTATATTCTATTTAATATAAACTTATGACTTTAACGAATTTCGTATCGATAAATTCTGATTGTTTTAACTCAAATATCAAATTAGATGTTATTAATTTGAGTTGTCTACATCAATATATTGCTTTTGTAAAAAATGATGTTGTAATTACTACTTCGTGACGTCTACGATTTTTTTTTAGAACTGAACTGGGAGTTTTGATTTTAAGAAGATGTATCGATAAATTCTGATTGTTTTAACTCCCATATCAAATTACGTGTTATTGATTTGAGTTGTGTACATCCATATATTGTTTTTGTAATAAATCATGTTATTACTACTTTGTGACGTCTACAAATTGTCTTTTTTTTTACAACTGAACTGTTGACTGGTGATTTTAAGTGAATTTCATATATTGATAAACTGTTATTATTTTAACTTAAATATCAAATTACATATTATTTATTTCCTTAGTGTTTATTTGAGTTGTCTACAGCCATGTATTGTTTTTGTGATCCATCATGTTGTTATTACTACTTCGTAACATCCACGAATTATCGTTTTTTCAATAGTATTTGTGATTTGTGAGTTTCTTTCTTGTTCTTGTGAGTAAATCAATATGTATATGTGTGTATTTATTCTTTTGATTATTGTAATTTGGAGAATATGTTGTAGAGAATATCTCGACTGAAATAATGACTGTTGTTCTCAAGTTAGAAGGTTTAGGTTCAGGAAAAGTCCATAGTGGTTAGCGTTAGGGTTAGGAGCCATGGTTAGGTTTAAAACTGAGAGAACGTGGGTTAGGTTTAGGCAATATTAGAGGAGACTTAGATTTAGGCATGGGTTAAAAATGGTAAGGGTTAGGGCAATAGGCAAAGGCCAGTCTTATTTAGTCTAATTCTGAGGTAGGTGTAGGCAAGGGTCCATAATGGTTAGGGCTAGGGCAAGAGTCTAATGTTAAGTTTAGGAAGAGAGAGTTTGTGAGTTAGGTTTAGGCAATAATAGAGTAGGTTTAGGTTTAGGCCTGGGAAGAAAATGGTTAGGATTAGAGCCCTAGTCCACGTCCAGGATTCTAAACCCACTGTACACTCTATGAATTGGGTCTCCTGGGTGCTGAATATTATCTTCATTCTAATTAAATGCCCTGTGTTGTTTGTTAGGAGTCATGAAATATTCACAAAATTTTTGAATTTATTTTAAAATTCAGGCCAATTGGTTCTTTCGTGTTTAGGAGGAAGATCCATCTTCTCTCCATTTACTTTAGTTCTATATCAGTACCAGACAAATGTATTGGAGGCCTGCAACTCTAAGTGAGTGTGGTCCATTTTAATATGAAGTGTTTGACTAGAGGAGTATTTGTGTTTTTCTTGTGTCTCAAATTATACCTGTGTTGTACCATTCTTGTGGAAATGGGATTTTGTGTTTCTCCTACATACTACTTTCACATTTTTCATAGAATATTATGTACACGCAATTGGACGTCTGTGGTGTGAAATGCCGTGAAATTATGAAGATGATCTTGGTGTGTGTGTTTCTTACGAATTTAAGTTTACAAAACACTTGTAATAACATATTGTTTTTCTTGTGATGTATTGGTGTGAGTGTTGCCTTTACTCACAGCTCTTTTAATTTTGTATTCCTCCAGTAATCCTTGATCTTGTATCATGTTTGAAAATGTTCTGAAGTTCATTACTCCACTCATAGTAGAGAAAGTTGTAATAAGAGGAATCCTTTCTCTATCTATTTGTGGTTTTTGTTCTTTATAGTTTTTTAAACAGTGTCTTTAAAATGATCTTGAATATCCCCTATTTCGAAGAGCACTAAACAGTATTGTGACTGCTGCTGTGAAATCTGCATTGCGTGAACATACTCTACGTATACTCACCAGCTCTTTTTAAAGAGCAGTGCATGTGTTAACCCTAACCCTAACCCTGAAATTCTCATTGTTAGCTTAAATACTAACTTGTCACTTTTTCATGTATACCCCGAGATTTTAATTTGTTAAGTTATTGAAATCGCACAGAGACAAAGAAATCTTTAATAATCAAACTCAATTCTGTGTTCAGTGCAAATTTTTGGAAAGAAAATGTTTTACAGTAAGAGCCACTAATGGGAAAGTGATACTAAAAGTACCAGCACTCTTTGGTGTATTTTTACATAAACATATCTCCAGGTGGAATTTAAAAGTTTTTCTCTGAACACCTCATCCCTGAAACTCACTGTCTTGTGTTTGTGTGATTTTTAAATCTGTAATAATGGAATGTATGTTCGCTGCTGAGGCTCAGACAGGTTTGGATCCATATGTAGGTTTAGTCTCAGTAAGCATCACGTCTGTGCCTGTGACCCAGTCGAGGTGAAGAAGTGATTTTTGCTTCAGCAGCAGTTAACCTGCCATTAAAGCCGTCTGAAAGGAAACCATTGACGTGGGAAATTGGTGTGTTGGACAATTTAGCTTTTACATGTTACCAGTGATCGTCAATGGAATCAATACCTGTGTATCTGGTAGATATCTGTGCACATGTTGATGTAGCATCTACAAGCTGCCTGTAGGAAACTCACGTTATGGTGCACGGGAGAGAACAAACCTCCTTCTGGTGTTTTTATTTCCCACTGACGCCAAATATTCAACTTTACCAAGACGTCAGGAGACAAACAACCGTTCACTGTCACAGTCACACTACTGGCAACTCAGAGTCTCCAGTTAACTTTAGTTGTACGTCTGTGGACTGTTGGAGGAAGTTGGATGAAATCTCGCTTCGGGGTGAACATGCAAACTCAACAATATTAACCACGGTGCTGCCCGACAGATTCAAATTTTATGGAAACTGCATTTCCGGAAAAAACAAACCTTGAGTCCTTCGATAATGCATATATCTTCTGTTTAATTCAATCAAAAAGTGATGACAAGTTGTGGTTTGAAAACACAATGATAGTCTGGATGGTTTCTTTGTTTGCTGCAGTGAACCTTTAAGACGTTGCAGCTGTTCTGAGGCATAATGCTAAGCTAACTAGCTTCTGGGTTTAATTTCATATACTTTCTCTGCAAAAAATAAACAAAACTAACTAATGAGCAGGTTTCCTCCAATGATCAACTCCTGTAAAGAAAGACAGTGAAATGGGTTTTGACAATAATTAAACTGGTGAAACATATATAAAAAAAATATGACAGATTTTTGATCCACAACACATAGATTTTGATTTGAAGTGGATTCACAAAACCTTTGAAATTTAGGAATTCTAGGGAAATTAAATTCATCATGTGAATATTAGGACAATGTCTGGTGGATATAGCACACGTGTTAAACAACGAGTTATTCACATTGAACTTACGGTAGCTCAAAGTCTGAATTGTCTCCGCGAGTGAGTCCGGCGGAGTTATTAAGGACACGCCAACATCAATGAGTTCGACCCTGTAGGGCTCTCTCTGATGATTGACCAGCATCACGTTGTCAACTGCTGAGACAAAGAAAACAACGTCAAATGTTATTTATAGATACAATTATGTTACTTCAGCAGGTCGTTTCTCAGTGGGCTGGTTCTTACCTGGTACGCTATGGGCCGGATCTCACGGAGTGTCATTGGCCTCTGTTTTTGCCAAACCAGGCGGTAAAGGTCCATATCCAGCCGTTCAAACACAAGACATGTTTGACCTTTGTCCTGGAACGTCTCAATGAAATGAACCAGGTTGTTTTTCACTGGATCAAGAACCTTCACTGCTTCATGCATCTTGATCTACGGAGGAAACAGGCGAAAGGATAAAGGAGGTGTTAGGGACAGCGTGGTGTCAGCAGTTCTTTTGATAAACAAGTCAGGAGCAGGATAATTTGAAAAAACGTGATCTACTCTGCCGCTGTTTCACCAGTATGCCCATTGTTTAAGATCTTAAGGGCCACCTCCTGCAATGTGGTCATATTCAAAGCACTGGCAACTTTGCCGAAGACCCCAACTCCAATAATTGCCTTGACGAAGTAGCGACTGGTGCTGCTGCACAAAATGTCGCTCTGTGGCTCCTCTGTGGCACATGTCTGTGCCTCGATCATTTCATCTGTGATAAAGAAGGAGAACATGTGAAGGATACAATGAGGAGTCAGCAGGCGCAATGGTGAAAACCTAAAATCAAGTCCTCGCCGGTACTATTGCCCAAACATTGTTGTCCTCATAAATTTAACCAGCACATTCTCTGTTTCTTCATCTCTACTTTGCTCTTAAACATCTGAATAATTATTCTTTGGAATCACAATATCAAAAAAAAAAAATCTAATTCTTTACCTTCATTTTTCAAAAGTCAAATAAATGTTTTACTGTAAATTTTACTACCAGTTTCATCAGTGGTAATATCAAAGTCTGCAAATGATGATAGAAAAGTTGTGGTCATGTTTTTCTTCTTCTCTGTCTTCTTCTTTTTGCATAAAGTGGTGAGGGCCTTAAACAGCTGGGACAAAAAGTACGACCAGAAGGGACCAAAGTGTCTGTAGGTTATGAAGTCTAATTAGACAAGATCAGAGGATCAGTGGAACTAAAGTTCCATTGAACCACAATCAGGTCTTAATATGTCTCTGATGTATTTAGTTTAATATATACACTATTACATTATTACTAAATAGTGAAATGCGTAAATAGTTGACTACATAAATAAACCAGAGACTTTTTGTTTTTCTGGCCATGAAACACCTGTGGATCGATTCTTGTGAAGATCGGTCAATGTGAACACGTTTTGGGGGTCTCGGGGGGGCACCGTTGAGACATTTTGCGACGCCCATTGAAAATTCCTCCAGAATACGTACATTTTCACCACTTTCTAACTTTTTCAAATTTTGGTTAGAATTTGAGCATGTTAAGCCCTCAAAAAGCCTGAATAATAATAATAATAATCATTACAATTTCAATAGGGTCTCACCTGACCTTTCATGTCATTGCTCAGGCCCTAATTAAGGTGACTATCCTTTAGCACTGGCCCTGGTGATAAATCATCATAGTCCTGAAGAGAAGAATAAATATATTTATAATATAAAACAATAAAAATACATAACTTGTTGAATTTGTAATGCAATCGAACCCAAAAGCCACCGAAGGCCAACTTCAGGGTTATTAATGAGGATGAATATAACCAATTTAAGAAATACTACAAGTTAGAATTGCAAAGTAAAGGACTAATTCATTATGTAAAGATATATCAGTGTCAGTGTCTTCACAAAACTCCGACAGCACCTGAAACAAAGTCAGCCGAGCACCGTGTTGGGTTACAAATGAGTCATTTTTATTTTTTTAGTGCAACATCACAACAAACAATTTTCACATGAGGTATTCAAAGGGATTTTCTTTAGTTGTTGATACAAAATGTCCCACCATGATTGACGTTTAAAGTGTTGTGTATCTTTTTTTAAAGCCTTTGGTTGGTTAGCCACATTCATTAGTAAGTCTAACACATGAACAAGAATGGCACGATAAAGCATGGTGGGTCGCGTCCAAGCTGAGGAAACTTAGACTCAAATATAATATTCCCCTCAGCTCTTCCCCGTTTAAAGCTTTTTGAATGGATTTCATTAATTCCTACTTACAACAGTGGGATCGAACAGTATTTCAACTACACTAGACATTTCGGAAAAACAGGGTTGGGAGGGGTGGCTTACAAATGTGGAAAAATAGCTTCTGTCTCCTATGACCTTTTTTTTATCCTGGGGCGGGTGCTTGATTCTTGGGCTTTTTCTGTGACATGATTCTCGGGAAAACAAGGAATAGGCAACGTTGATTACAGCAAGATCCTCCTTGCTTGGATTGTCACCTCCTTTCTTTTTTTTTGGTCTTGAGAGTTGTATTTATATACAGAGCATGGATCGATGGGACACTCTAGCATACTGGACTTAAGCTTTGGCTGGACGGGGGCCACGTTCGGCTCCTGTTACGGATTGATTCCAGCACGTTTGGTTCGGAGTAAAAGGCATGAAGAAGAGACGGATGGACAGACAAGATAGATAGATTGATAGATAAGATAGATAAGACAGACACCCTGACAGGATGGATTCTTTGGTTAAGGAATATCTTTGCCACACAACATCTCACACAGTTGAGGTAGATGGGTAAAGTCTTCATGTACACACGGGGGGCGAGGACGGGAACTAACAGGGGACACTGGGGTTCACAGAGTCCAAAGACTTCCATCTGAAGACACTGCCTCGTGTCAGTTTCTCAGTTCCAGCTCAACATAATAACACAACTGTTTTATGCAACGTAAATACTCAGCACGCCGAACCCCACTGGTGCTTTTTTTAATCCTCTGAGTGCTACTGTAGCTCTGATAGGGAACTGCTAAAACTACCCATGATACATCACGATTCAGCAGTTACCCATCAATCTTTGGTTGTTGTTGTTTTTTTTTTGGTTTCAACATTATCAAAAAAAAATTACGTTTTTTTTGGTCTTTTTTCTCTGTTTTTTTTTTTTATTATTCTGAAAGTATATATTTGCTTTCAGTTCCGCTCTTCCATTATCCCTGTTCCCCCCCTCCCCTCCGACTCGCTCTGCAACGGCCTTCTGCTTTTCAGGGTCAAGTCTCTGTAAGAGCCACTAGGGGGTGCCGCAGGCTAAAATGGCAATGCGGATCACCTGCAGCAGCCAAATGGATTCACCTCCTCCCTCCTCCTCCCTCTGTCCCTCTCCCCCACTGTACAGAAAGGGAAGAGCCTCCCTGCTTGACACGGAGCAGAAGGTGGCTCAATACAAAATGCTCTGTCTCCATTTTGGGCCTCCAGTCAGCGGGACAAAGGGGAACCTGCACGGTGTCACCTCAGCTTTGGTACAATGACAGTGGAGCTCAGGGGTGAGGAGCAGAGGAGCCTCCCAGCACTTCTATTTTTCATTTTTTTACCCCTCAACTGCACCCCCCCCCCCCTCGCTCTCAGCATGCTTACAATTGTTGCTCATTAAAGTTTAATTCAGCTCCATGCCCCACTACTCCGACACCTCCTGTTCCTCGAATAACCCCCTCCACCTCCCACCTCTCCTACACACACACGCACACACACACACACACACAGCACACTACCACTGTCTTCGTTCTGGACGATTCAGCCTCCTCTCTGATCTCCCCCCCCCCTCCGCCCCCTCTGAATGCCCCCTAAACCCCACAGGTCTGGCCGAGAGCAGACCCCAGACCAGATACCCAGAGAGGAGATGGGATGAAAAAGGCCTCCTCTTTGAAGTCTGCGAAAAAAGTCGATGGCCTCTTTCATGACCGCCCGTCTTTCAAGTGCACGCTGTGAAGAGGGCCCGGCAGCCCCCCCACCCCCCCTCCCAATGTTAAAGACAGTGAGAGAGAGCGAGAGAGGAAAAGACAGAGAGAGAGAGAGAGAGGGTGGAGAAGCACCAGGCTAGCCTCGCCACTCTTTGGCAGCGTTTACACCCGGGTCAGTGAATCAGATCCTGGGCAATTTCTCCTGATTCAAGCATTTAGCATTTAAAACACCAGGAAATCAGGTCACTTGTGCCTGCAGCGAGTTGCAGGGGGAAGACGGCCACAGACAAACACTATGAGCCTCCAAAGCCTTTCAGAAAGTTCAAGGGACACACCCTAGGAAGTTCAGGGAGCCTAAGCGGCATTGCAACTAAATTGGAGATCTCTAAAAGATGAGGACCAAATCTCTCAGAAGACTTTAGAGATCCTAAAAGACCAAGAACAAGGTATGAGACCTTCAGAACTCAATGTCAACGTAAACCCGAGGACAGGACAATAAGAACCTCAAACTCCAGGAATGAATCCTAACACCCGCAGAACCCTAGTCCACGTACAAACAAGGAACCTCTCGAAGCCACGAGCGAATCCTCACACCTTCCAGAACTCTAGGAAGAGGAAGACAAACCCAGGATCCGCGTAAGACGAGGAACCTCTCAAATCTTAAGAACCTCCCAGAACCAGGAACTGAGACAACTGGCAGAAGGGTTTAGAATGTGGAGGACAGTAAGATCACACTGAGCTGGACATAGACAAGACCGTCTGCACTGCACTGGGGAGGGGGGGCAGATGAGGGAGATGGGAATGGGGGGGGGGTCACAACCATGCATTTCCCCAGGCAGACAAACTGTACGCATGTTTGCATGTGACCCTGAAGGACTCGCACTCAATGGGACCTTCAGACAGAGCTTTAAGTGGGTCCCCAGACACAGGCCGCCAGATGGCGTCGGTCTGGACACAACTTTACAAGCAACCTGTGAACCTATGGGATGCCACATCATTGTCGTTGTTATTGGGAATCAACATCATTATTATTGTCATTATTCATAGTGTTATTAATTATAAATATTATCACAACATTCAAACAAGCTTTGGCCTTGACGTTAAGAGCTGACCGCAGAGACAATTGCAAGAGTAAAGAAATCCCCGTTATTCTACAAAAAACAAAAACAAAGGCCAGGCCTGGAAGAGAGAGAGAGATACGTAACATCACTGGGTGGTTCGGGGGTCGGTGTCAGGGGTCAGGGGTCGGGGTTCGGGGACTCAGGCCGTACATTCAGGGACGCAATGTTAATCTTTGGTATTACGATGGGATTCTACAGCTAAAAGTGCCCATCAGAAAAAAGTCTTCAGTTTCACACAGACATACAGAGCATTGTTAAATAAATACTTACAGTATATAGATTAGCATAAATAAATAACCAAATAAATAGAAAGAGGGAAAGAAAAAGGGGGAAATAATAAATACACAAATGCAGTAATAAATACATTGATCAGATCAGCAATTGCATTTAAAAGGATCTTGGTTTGATTTAACTATTGGCTATAAGGAGGCATGTCAAAGCCTTTCCTTTGTGGACCAAAAAATGACCTTGTACGTCAGCCGGGCTGAAACAAACTGCCCCGTGCTCCCAATGTGTTACTATAAATAGAGCCATGTGCTTGAAATCTGTACAAAAAGGGCTGAAAGAATCACATTCCTCCATGTTTCTAGACATCTGTAAAAAAAAAGATTTCAATATGGAGCAGAGGTGTGTACAGTTTGAAAATGAGTGGAAAAAATAGGACAATGTCACTGTACATTGTGTCGAGTGAGCCTCTGTACCGCGGCGCCTCCGTGGTCAAAGGCCGTTTCTCGCTTTTTCTTTTTTGTGGCTTGGTGTTTGAGTCCAAAAAATGGCCGTGGAGCTCACGTCTGGAAGCTCGATGAGAGTCTTAAAGCTGGACGTTTGCACCAACAAGTCCGCTCCTGCGTCCTGCTTGTTTATTGATTCTGTCCGGGGCGTACAGCGAGACGCTCTGCGCTCTCCCCCCCTCGAAAACTCTGATTCATTCAAGGCGGGACCATCCTCGCAAAGCACAGGCAAGGCTCCTGCTGACGGTAAAATGATTGACTGCTGGAAGTTACTCATCAGCCCTCCTGATGATTCCAGGCTCTGGACTGGAGACAACGCCGCACAGACGTGGGAACCATCAACATGGAAACACATGCTAAGAAAGGGACATTAGCTTCTTCAGAAAAAAAGGTTTAAAAAAACCCCGCCTCTTCTTTCCTCTTTCACCTTGATTCTCGAGGAAGAAGCCGACGGGGCCGTGTTGGTGGAGCACACCGGGGCAGGGTCAACGTCTTTGGATGGTGGTGAACAGTTCTGATTAACATGTGACACGATGGCGCTCTCCAGATGTGAGCAAACGACATCTTGATTCTTCACGTTTGGAGAGATGACAATAGATTTGAAGGTACACCAAAATATGCTTCCTCCTGATTTGTAATACCCTCATTATCTCTATTCTACATAATCAAAATAAGCAATGAGATGGCGTCTATGTGAGGGCGTGACTCTTCTATGAGTCAAATAATCTTTGCACCCTCGACTATACAAGCAGGACCTCACATCCTGCGTTCATATCACTCTGGGTATCGCCCCCCTTCCATTTCAAGGAAGCGATCAACTTTGGTTTGGGAAAATGCTTCATCTTCATAATATCATCTACAATCGCTGGCTCCGTCGCCCCTTCTGATAACGAGGAGGACATGTGTTACGGCTGATCTCTGCCTAGACCGGTCTATGTGCCCTCCAGCTCCCTCAGCGCCCTCCCCACCGCACCTCCTCGGCGGCCAGTCATCACGCCGTGCTGCAGGACACTGCGGAGGAGGAAACGCTGGAGCCCGAGGAACCCGTGGAGGAGGGGCGGCCCTCCTCTGCCCACTTGTTGATGTTGCGTCGGCGGGCGTTCATGAAGAAGTTGCTGACGGTGGACAGCTCCAGGCCCAGCTGCTGGGAGATGGTCACCTGCAGCTCTTTGGTCGGGCGGTGGTTCTCCCTGAAGATGGCCAGGAGGGTACGCCGCTGCAGGTCGGTGAACACCAGCCTGGTGCGCTTCGGGCCCTGGTTGCGCTCCAGCTTGCTCTGCTCCAGCTCCTTCCGCTTGCAGGCTGCGGGCACACGGGAGGAAAGACAAATTAAAAAAGGCGAAACGGGTTAGCTAACACACTGGCAGGCTAACTAGGACAAATGGATTATACTGAGGGAAAGTGGATGTGTTGAAAGAAAAACAGATTAGCTAAGCAACTTTGATTAGTTAAAAGAGATGAATCAGCAGCTTGCTTCATTGTTGTGTAAAGGAATCAAGACGTGGAAGCCATCACGTCTTGTTGCCAGCGAGCTGCTGGGAGCTGCTGGGAGCTGCTGGGAGCTGCTGGGAGCTGCTGGGATGAAGCAGATAACTACGTGCAGGCCACAGCTCTGAAGTTTCCCCTCATGCTTTTCATTACGACCCCTTTTTAAAAAAACCTGCTCACATAGATCTAAAGACAAAGTGCAAACTCGTCATTGGCTGACAAAGGCTGCCCACCCCCCCCCCCCCCAACAATATAATCACACTCAAAGACACAAACAGATGCGATGCTCATTTTCAAAACCCTCTTTCATCCACTACATGGGGAGATTACACCAGCTTATTATGGTATATTATATTTTGGCAGTTAAAACTACGCAGCAGTTATATTCTGGCTCGTACTCGTCCATATATGTTTTACATTTTAAGTTGGAAAACACTTCCAGAGCGCGGCGACAGAGAAGAGCCAGAAACATTTAAAGATCAATTCACATTCAGAGAGATCAGCTGATCAAAAGCAAAATCTGACATTTTGCCAGCATCTTGTGGCTGCATTAAAAATAATTGAATTGTGACTTTTGTCATATTTTAGGCAGACTGTTTCTTTCTTGCCTTAATATACTATTTTTGTAATGCCCTGGTCCACGGAGGATAAAACATGATCTCATTCTTCCTCAGTGAATTAGCTCCATGTCAGAGTTTGCCATATTCAAAGTGGTAATAGAGGTGACGAAGTCTCCTGGTAATTTGTATTTTAATGCAAGTCTTGCTTACGCTGACCAGAAAATAAAAACTCGAGGTCGGGGTTAAACATCACTGGCCGCTCAATTATATAATCAATACTTCCTCTGGAAAAGCCTCAAATTTAAAAAAGAAAAAAAGTCCAGCGATATAGTAAATAAATAAATAAGAAATGAATATAATACAAGAGGCATCTTGGTGGAGTGAGGAGGGAGAAGATGCTGATGTGTGTGGGCTGAGCTCAGATCCATTTTGAGAATCAGACGTGCATTTTGAATTCAGGCTGCATGTTCTTCTGCATATCCATCGCTGAACCCTTCACCTCCAACACGCTGTAATTCTGTATTTACAGGAAACACAACACCAACCTCTGCCTTTGTGTACCGAGCCAACTACCCCCCCCTCTCTCTTTCTCTCTCTCCTTTCTCCGTCCATCTCCCTCCACTCCCTCTCTTCCCTTTACCTTAGTAGACACTTCAACATCATTAGTTTCTCATAAAAGTAATTTACATGTGGCGGCAGTGAGTGAGCAATAATCACTTTAGGGGGGAACTAATTTATTTTCTATTAAAGGCGGGTGACGTCAGGGGTGAGTGAAAGGAGCAGCGTCGGCACTGCCCCGGGTGTTTAGAAGCCTTAAGTGGACTGAAGCATATTTGGGGGAGTCATGCAATTACCTAAATGCACACGCACTGTAAAGAGGTTTCAATCAGCGCAGTGTGGCTGAGCGACCGTTTTGCTGATGGTATCAAAGGCCTTTCTAAGTGTAAGCATTGGTGTATGTGCACTCAACACGCACGTGCACGCCAACACACACACACACACACACACACAGTAGGGATGGATGGACTTGTGCCGACAGCAGACTTTTAATAGCGGCTAGCAAACTGGAAACAAGTGTCCTTTCTTTTTGTTTTGTCTGCATTTATTTATTTGGCCGTGCAACACCTGCTTTATTCAGCATGGAGCTGAGTATTTGTGATATTAACACAATCTCACTTTGGCTCCTGAGAAGAATACAAATGTGTGCGCAACGTTGAATAATTTGACATTTTTGGTATTAAACTGTAAAAGAAAATGATGTAACAATGTCGACTACTATTACCGGATAATGCCGAATCTAGAATTAAAGAAAACCAGATTTTGTTTTTAAAATCTTGCCTGAAACCACTGGAAACCCGGTGAAATGATCCTGCTTCTTCACTCGCTCTAAGAAAACAAGGTTTATGAACTCTGCTATTGACTCTATTATTGATCTTGATTAGATGAACATATCAGCCGGCAAAAGCCTCGAAATCCCATATTTCAAACACACACACACACACAACTGTCACACACACACACACACACACAGACAATTGCTACTCACACACATTAGATTAACCGCAAATGCTGCCTTTTGCTCTGAAAGCAGTGTTGGGTTGATTGGCTTCTATCTTCGTGTTGAGAAGCAGCTCACACAGCGCAGGGGGGGGGGGGGGGGGGCTGTTTACTGTACGGCGGCTCCTCACTCCTCCAAACTCACTGTGGAAAATTTCTCTCATTAGCCGGGTGCTTGAGAAATAACTGTGACCTCACAGACGTCTTTTTCCATCTGGGGGATCGTCACGACAGAATCAGAGCCAGGTCCGGGGGCCCCGCGTGGCCCTGTGCCCCCCCCCCCCCCCCCGGGCTCTGACTGCCCTGACATCCAGCCGAGTTTCTGAAACTTAAGCACTGGACTCGACGTGAATAATTCCCTGCATACACTCTCCTCTGAAATCATTATCTGAAGGAAGTGTTTTGACTCGGGGATGCACTCTGGTCAACTTGAGATTACAGGGGCCGGTTAGCGTTTAGGCATCCAGAGCTTGTTTGCATTTCTGAGAGTTATCGAACGACGTCTCATTAAAATCTGAACAGGCCGAGATGTCAGCGGCATGTCAATATCACTACAACTGAAATTTCTTCTTCGTCTCTTTTTTTTTTTCAAATGCTACATTTTTCACGGGCGTTACACCATCCACGCCATCAATATTTCTGTGTGGGGGGTTGGGAGGCGGGCTGCAGCTATAGAAGGTGTAGATACAGCGGTGCACTCTCAGCTCATGTAGTAATGAAAGGAATGACATGATAGTGCAGGCTAGCTGGCTGGTAGCGTGGATTTATGGCTTGTTGGAGGAGTCGGGGTGTCCTGCAGCTCTCCTCCTCCTCCTCCTCCTCCTCCTCCTCCTCCTCATCCTCCTTGCTTCCATCGCCTCTATCCCTGACTGACGAACACAGCGCCGCCCATTAAGTAAATGCTTCCTTATGCTGTAATCATGTGTAAAAGGCTCACAATTACCATGCTATAAATCCCCGGTGCTGGGGCTACTCATGGAGACATAAATATTCCCCTATAGGCTTCTTATGATCGTGGGAACAGCCCCTAATCATGATGTACGCCCCTGTCTCGTGTTGCTGAAACGTGATCGAAAGCCCTTTCCCTACCCCCCCGGCGTCTCAACCTACACCTCCCCTCCTAGCCAGAGAGACCCCCCCCCCCCCGCCCCCCTCCCTGCAGCCCCAGCCCACCCCCTGCTGATTTCTTGGGCCAGGGGCTGATAGAAATTATTGATTAAATCTGTGCAGCTCAGACTCCTCGACCCACAGAGGCTGGTTAACCCCTTCAGCGCCGGAGTGGGGGGAGCTGCAAGAGCTAGAAAAAAAAAAAAAAGAAGCAAAAACAACAACCCTGTTTGTTTGGTTGTTGCGTAGCTCAGGCCACATCGGCCTGCTTACGATTCCTGATATGTAAATGGAATCGGCTTTGACCTTTGAGCCTCAGCAGCCGAATGTGAACTGTATGCAGCGAGAGGTGGACAAGGCTTTGTGGCTTTCATTACTGTGGGGGTGGTGCAGGCACTGGAGCCGACACGTAAACCGCATTGACCTTTCTTATTCATTTAGACCTTTAGTCAAGGGCTTCGGCCATCATCTTTAAAGTTATAGTCTCTGATCCCCCCCCCTCGACTTTAAGTGTCGGAGCATGGCTGCACGTTCTTTATCCTGCCTTCTTCTCCAACTAAATCCTGATTGCCTCCTCCACTGCCTGGGGTTGGGGCTGGAGATGCATCTCATATACGGCACAGTAATCCATAGAGCGCACACACACACACACACAGACACACACACACACGGGAAAAAACAAACAAGATACTGCAGATAAATCCAAGAGCTCACCTCCTCCGTGTTTAGCAAAATGTCGCTGTTGAAAGCCAATTATTAGAGGAGACAAAATGGCAGCGACCACATTCCATAATGGTCCAGCTCTGCAGGCCGTCCATAAACAGGAGACGTGGTTATGGAGATCGCAGCGGGCTGCTGGACGACACTGAAGGGCCTTTTATGTATTTAAGCGAGTGTTGCATTAAAGAGGATCATCTGAAAACTTGAGGCGTGAAGCAAAGAGCACTTGAGCTATCTTCAGAGCGAGGAGCACAGGCCAGCGCGCATTCAAATTCAAGTCTCGATTTTGCCGATGCGGCCGAGGTGTGTGTGGGCAAGGCGTGCTGCTCTTTCCCATGGAAATCAATAGAGGCTTGTAATTAAACAAAAGGGGGTTGGCCGGGAGAAGGGGGTGGGGGGGGCGGGTTGAAAAAAACACAACAACCCCCCTTCGGAAAGTAGGTTATGTAGAAAAGTGCCGAGCTGTCTAAATTGTGGCTTTGCCAAGAACTAAATATGCACTTTGAGAGTGTGTGGGAGCCGAGAGAGGAGCCTCGTCAAACATAAGCACACTTCTCTGTGTAGGGGCTTTAATTTTTTATGAGTCTGATTGATTGGCTGCTCGGACGCCGGAGCACTGACTCGTTAAAATAATGTTTGTGTTTGTAAAGATGAAGACTCGCGGATGCAGCGAACAAAGAGAGAATGATTGATGATTAGAAATCTGCTCAGAGGAACAAAGGGCTGTTCCTCCACCCGGACGGGAGCACGGGGCGTTTTGCATACAAGCTCTGACAACCGCAGGATTGGATTCATCAGGAAAACATTTCTGTGGAATTACAGAACAAACCAGCACACAACTCATCTTCAGATAAGAGGTTCGCGTGTGATTGGTGTAACGTTTTGCTAAATGGAGGATGTACACATGTGCTCTCAGAGCCAAACAATCAAAGATCAATAATTGTGAAGGGATTGCAAGAGTGCACAATCATTACCTATGAACCCTATTGTGTTGTTGGGCTTAATCAGTCGAGCTGCTGACAGGGAGCGAAAAGCAGTGATCAACTGGGAAGGCTCACACACACGTACCACTCACAGACCCCCGCAGTGAGCACAACACTCAGCACACACACACTCACACACTCGTCTGTGCTCGTCTCATATTACTGTGTTCACTTGGATCTCCTTCTGTGCGCCGTGTATCAGATGGGCCCTGAGTCCCAGTGGAGGCACAACACTGTAACACGGCACTGTACAGCGTGCTGTTGTGTCTTCAATTCACATCCCTGAAGAATATTAAATGTCAAGTAGCGGATTACAATGTGCCTTTCAAAAAAAATAATCTTTATCCTGTGAAATCTGTATAAATAATAAGTTCTGCAACGAATAATAATTTTTTTCAGCATCTATTTCTTTAATTTTTTGCATTTTTCCCCAAATGATCATATTAATTGAGTTTAGAAAATCTAAATATTTGCTAAGAAAACTAATCAGAATCCGTCAAAACCTTAAAACCCATAGAATTTTATGTAAAACAGAAAAAGGCCTCAAATGCTCAGAAGCTCAAACAGGCCATTTTGAGTCATATCCTCATTTTATCGATGAATCAAATGGTTGTTGATTCATTTCTGTCGTGTACGGATGGATTCAGCTCTAGAGACTTGATTCTCCTCTGGTTAAACAAATAACCTCTTTTTGTTCCACACGTGAAGAAGCTGGAACCCACGAGCTGCTGCTGCCTCGGAGCAGAACGTTTGTATTTAGCTTCGCAGTAATTGCCTCAGCGACAACGTTGATAAAAGACGTCTGGCAAAGGCTCAAGTCTAATTTGCATCAGCTACTTTGCCAACTCAACTTCAGCCACGCGCCGGGCCGATATAAATCACTGCTCGAATTAATCAATCGCTCCGGAGTGGCATTTCTGCACAAATTATTTTGTGGGCTCAAAAGCGATTAAATTGCCAAACGCTGCTCGAGCTGATCTTCATGGTTCATTTAAGCGGAGGGCAAATGTCTGTGGCTTTTTTATTGTAGCTACTGTACAAATCAATAGAGGCTGTTTGGGAGCTAAGTAAACAAAGGAACAGCACATATGGTCCTTTCTTTCTGGAAACTGCCCTCAACCTGCTGAGAAGTTCCTGACGCCCCGGCTGTTGAGACAATAGAGGAACATTCACAGTGTGTGAAGAAGGGAAACATCAGTGTGATGCTTCTGCTTTTCCTCATGTCTCAACCTGAGCTGCATACTGATTACTGGAGAGGAGGATGTTTTTTTGGAAGACATGGAGAAGGAGGGTGTTTGGGGAAAACAAGGGGAGAGAGTGTCTGTTTGTTGTTGTGATTTCTGTGTGTGAGTGTGTGTAGATATGTGTGTGTGTGTGTGTGTGTGTGTGTGTGTGTGTGTGAGGCAGATAGAGAGTAAAGCCAGATCTTACCCTCCAGCCGGAGCGAGGCCATTCTTTGAAACTCGGGCTCCTGGAGCCAGCGGGACATCCTCTTAAAGGTCTCGCGGCCGGACTTGAGCTTGCCCCAGGGCTTGGGGTTCCTCAGGAGGTCGGACAGCGTGCCCTGTGACCTACACAGAACCCTCTCGGCGAAGATGGCCTGGGGGATGCTGTACCTCTTCAGCTCGGTGATGATCCTCTGGGCCACATCCCTGGTATTGATCTCCTCCCCGGTGCTGCCTCCACTGCCCTGCATGCCCGACAGCATGCCCTCGCCGGGCGAGGACGAGGCGGACGACGAGGAGTGCAGGTGCTCGCTCACCTTGGCGGCCTGCTGGCTGGGGTGGTGGTGCGGCTGGTAGTGCTGGCTGTAGAGGTGGGGGTGGTGGCCCGTGACATGCTGGTGAGCCTCCATTTTGTTCAACTGATGCCCCACTGACACGTCGCCTCCTCCAAGGCCCGGTTGAGAGATCTCCCGGGCGAAATCCGATGTCCTGCAGAAGAGGCTCCCACCGTGGACGTCGTAGCCGCCGTGGAGCATCTGACCAGCGTTGCCGTTGGGGCTGTTACCCAGACTGCCATAGCCGTGCATGGAGGAGCCCAGGCCTGAACCTGTGGAGGGGGGGGACAGGCTTTGGGCCATGGCGAGGTCCTTGCCATAGGGGTTGTAGAAGTTGGTGCTGAGGCCTCGGTCCTCACGCATGAGGGTGAAGCTGCCGATGACGTTGCTGACGGGCAGACAAGGGTGGTGGTGATGGTGGTGGTGGTGGAACTTGTCATCGAAGGGCTGCAGGGGGGTCAGCGTGGTGTAGGTGCTGCCGGAGCTGGACGGTGAGTCGCCGCTGTAGCCCAGTGCCGACATGGAGTGGTCGAAGCCCGGCGGACGGGGCTCGGGCTCCAGGGACATGGAGGGGCCCCCGAGGGAGGGCCGGGGGAAAGCAGCTGAAAGGTCCCGCGAGTGCAGCATGGCCCTGCCGTCCTGACCGTGGCCCAGATCCGGGTGAGTGTGGAGGGACATCTCTCCTAGACCCCCGTCCATCTTCAGCTCCTGCTAATAAACCGGGATCTGTCTGTTGCTCTGCTTCTCTTGTTATTGTTGTTCCACAGCCGGGGCCAACAGTCTGGAAGGTCTCTTGTTACACCAGACTATGGATTTATTGATTTGTGAATTAATTGATTTCCGGGCTTATGGGGTGTCTAATTAATTATCTGATAACGTTAAGTACTGTCTTCAAACTCCCTCAAACTCCCGGAGAACCGAGTTGTCCTCAGCAGCAGGAGCGTGGACTGGTTTTTATTCTCACTTGTGCATCGGCTCCTCTGCCCTCTTGTCTCTTTGGTGCTCAGCGGCTCCTCGGCAGAAGCTTTTGTGCCTGCGTGCGTGAGACAAGACGATGTTAGTCCGCTGCGTTTAAACTTTCATGGATGCAGAGCAGGAAAAAAACAGCGAATAAGGTTCGACTCGTCAGGTTTAGACGCAAAATTACGCAAATACATTTTTAATAAAAACAAGCGACGCGTTGGAGGGATTTCACCTCGCGGGACAAATCGATGATTTAATCACTTCAACGGAATCTCGTCTTAGAAATAAAAGATTTTTTTCCTCATATATCAAATAAATCACAGAAGTATCGCACGCGCACGCGAGGCGCCGCGCATCACAGATTTACTCCACATGTAATGAACCCGAACGATGCGTAAACTCGACACCGACCACGACGACGATCCGTGGACACACACACACACACACACACACAAATAATACGAAAAATCACGGACATGTGCTTGTTCCCAGAGCAGAGCGGTCCTACCTTTATCCTCACTGTCCACTTCTCAGAGCGCGTCCGCGGCTGTTGTCCGTCCTGAGCATCTCTCGGACTGTGTCGCCGAGCAGCGCTGCACATTCACACAATCCGCGCCCCGGGGTGCAACGTTCATCCACAGCCCGCGCGCACTAAACCATCTGCGGTCACACGCACTCGTCCTCGCTCGCTGGCGCCGTCGTCCCCTCTTTGTTTTCCACTGTCCTGCGAGAAAAGGAGCTCGTGTGCGATTCTGTGCCTCTCCGGTTTTTCCCTTCTTGCTCCTCAGTAGCTGCTCGCCTCTGTTTCTTTCATTATCTCGTGAGATTTTCCTCCTCCTCCTCCTCTTCCCTCTGCCTGCCACTTCATCGATCTCAGCACCAACTCTTTCTCCTTCTCCTCCTCCTCCTCCTCCCCCTTGCTCACATTGACTCTCTGCTTTCAGTGCGTCACGGCCTTAAAATCTGACAGATGTGCGATGAAATTCCGTCTCCAATTAACCCTTTCTCTCCGGGGCTGGGGGGTGACGGGGCGGGGGGGGATTGAAGAGGGGGGTGGAGATGATGCCCCTTCTCTCTCCCCCCCCCCCCCCCACACACACCCACACACAAACACACAGGTTAAGCTTTCTTCAGCTGATTGCGCGTACAACTTATGAATTGCGTGCACACATATTGCATGTGATCACTGGATGTTACTCTAATGTCGCGTTGTTCTTCTTCTTGTAACACGTGACGCTGCTGGAACCTGGACATGGAATCAGCTGCAATGCACAAGCAAATCATTTTTTATTATTTTATATTATTATTATTATTATTGTCCTTTTTTTTTTTTAAATGGCTGTAACTGTGATTATTCATTAATTACATCGGGTCACGAGAAGCTGTGCAGGACCAGGGATGATTAAAGAACTGAATTAAGTGTGAATATGTTTTTATGGGAATCGCCTCACTAACTTATTGACTGCGGAATAAAAATCCATCCCCTCGTCCTCCTCCTGTAGATCCACGCTCCGTGCGTGTTTCTCTCTGACTCGTGTTTCATGGGACAAAACGTGAAATCACACTTTTCATGAATAAACGCTGTGAAGTGACGCTCGTGCTCGTGCTCGTGCTCGTCTCTTCTCTTAATCAGCGGCTCCAACACTTGAGTCTGAAAAGTCCCTTAACGAGATCAATGCGACCCCCCCCCCCCCCCACACACACACACACACCCACCCCCACCCCCAGAAAGAAGAAGACCCTCAACCTGCTGCAGCACTGCAGGCCCGGACAATCCTACGCGTGCACGTGAGCACACATGCATGCGCAGGATTGTCCATTGAATGTAATTTTGGTGTAAACTGTGTGTGTGTGAGTTTTATGAGTGCCTATATATATATATATTCCCTCTGTGCGTGCACACTCATCCATTTGCGCGCATGCACATGAAAGCATTGTCCATTTATGAGCGTGCTGGCGCCTGTGCGTGTTTGTAACAAGCATATAAATACATATCTAGTCTGCATGGCCCCGTGCGTGTATGTGCGCGCCGCCGGCCTCCGAGAGGAGCAGGGAGGCAGCGCGCATACTAATCATATCTGTCTGTCAGTTTAATTTTCAGAGATGAGCAGTTCTGGCGTTTGGAAACAGCGGAGCGCTGCGCGGTGTGGGACCGCGGCTTCCCGGAGCAGATGCTGCCCTATCGATCCGCCCCTGCGCGCAGCCAGCACGGAGGGATGCGTGCATGGCTGCCGGGTAGCTGGAGGTAAAACACGGTCAACGGCTCCACGGCGGAAAGAAAAGGAGGTCGGGGTGAAAGTTCACCTTCTGTGGCTGCAGAACCCGAGAAGTCCAGGCTGACACCCGAGCTGCGAGGGCCCCCAACTTCTTTACACTGCGGCCCTGGAGGGGAGCTGACACCCGGAGGGGGGGGGGGGGATTCAATGTGAAAACACAGGATTCATCCTCCTGTTCTGCGTAATGAGCACATTCTGTTGATACATATATAAGGACGGTGATGATTTCTGGCGTCTCATCTAAAAACCGACAGTGTGAATGTGTAGTTTCATCGTGAGTCACTCTCCACATCTCAGCCACACATTTACATCTCAGCCATTTAGCGGCTGCTCTCAGAGGAACCTGCACCGAACCCATTACGCACACAGGCAATAAATAAAGTGCTGGAAAACTCCGGTTTGAGCCATTTAGCTGCAGCTCTCATCCAAAGTGACTTTAGAACCGGTGGCTGCAGAATAAGCTTTTAATCTGAAGTCAATATGGAGCGTGTTTAGATTTTAACCATTTAGCTGATGCGTCCATCCTGAGGGACGTGTACGGCTGCATCGAATCCTGCATCGCCGATATTACAACAAGCCAATAGCGAGGGGGTCACGGGGTCAGGGGGCATCGCGGTGACCTCAGAGTGACCACGCGCGGTGCAGGGGAAGAAACAGAATCACGGAAGGAGAGAAGGAAGCAGAAGGAGGGAGAGGGACGAGTGGAAATTGTCAGGAGTGATAAAATCAGATTGTATTAGAAAGAGAGGAGCGTGCATTTCTGCAGCCGTGGACGAGATGCGCGTGTTGGCACAAAGGCCCATGCGCGCCTCCGCCTCCTGCTGCAGAGCGATGGAGGAGCACAGCCACATTATTCATCCCGCATTTACACTCGCCCCTCGAATCTGCGGTTTAATCACCGCGTAAACGTGATCACTTGTTGGTAAATTATAATGGATGGAGCGCACGCGCGCGGCTGCAGTTTTGAATGAGATATTGACTCGTTGTTTGCGGCAGAGCAGGAAAAGAGGAGAAAGTCCAAATGAGGCTTTTAATGCGGCGTCCGTCCGTGGAAGAGGAATCTAATCTGGAGGATTACAGCAGCAGCAGCGTCAATTCGTTTCCTATTAATCTGAGTTCGAGTCCCATCGAGGGAAATGTGAGAGTGAAGACGTTTTTAACATCAGGGTTTTTATTTCCATCGTCTAAAAATATGAGAATAATAAAAAAATCCTGTTTTCATAAAGGAGACTGATGAGGTTTGTTGCTGCAGAGGCTAAGTGGCCTCTTTGTTTTTATATAACCTGCATTTAAACACACACACACACACAGACACACACGCCCACACACACACTATTGTACAGTACATAATACACAACAGTTTAATTATGATATTATAGCTTTTTATTAGAGGCTGTATAATACATTGGTATATTAATACACGTAATACATAACACAATATATATAATACATAGATATGTTAGTATACACACCACATAGGTATACATTTATATATAGTACAGTACACTATTGACCGTCAGTGTTTTCGTGTCTTATTTTGAAAGGAAAAAGGTCACAATTCAATATTTAATCACACTTATTACTTGTAGTTGCAAAAATAAACTTACAGCACAAAGTGAAATCAAGAACTGAATAATAAAAAATAGCCTAATGAAAGCTTCAGATCTATTATGACTTCACACTCTGGTTAAATGTATAAATGGATTTAATTGGTGTTTTCTTCATCCTGATAATAAATACTACTATTATCAGTACTGTACTTTATCTCCTGACTGATGTTACTGCTCTTATTTATATTTATATACACATGTGATGCGTTTAAGGTGTCACGTGTTTTCATTCGCTCCTGTAACCAAACGTCGAACACGAGTTTTTAACGTCATTTGATTTTAATTGATTTTAATTTCTTCTGTTTCTTTAAACATTGATGGAAACACAACAAACACAAACTGGAGAAATTCCCTCAAACGTCCTGAACTCGTGAATCTGCAAAACTGACGCAGGATCTGATTCCAAACTCATAAATAAGCTGCTCGAACTATTATATACTATATAACTATTATTACAATATACTATTTCCTAACATTATTATTTTACTCGTTGTCATTAATATCACAGTATTATTAATTTAAAAATCAACTTTATATCAAGCAAAATTCGAAATCTTGGATCCTGGAGCGTTTCCGGAAGTTATTTATTTATTTTATTTTGAATAGGCAACGTTAAGTTTACTACCAGTTGACTGTGTGAAAGTTTATTTGTTAGAATAAAACTTCTACATTAACAATCTATTGTGTTATATCGTGTTTGACTTTGTGCCCCTGCAGCTCGAGTGTAAGGTAAACTTTTAAAACATGATCTTAAACTCTTATATTTAATATAATATCTTTAGAGCACATGAAAAACACATTTATCATTGGACGATTTTTATTTTCATTTAATTTTAATGCTTACTATCAAATAAAAGTGTTTAAAGTGGCTCAGCAGTGCAATTCAGTTTAAAGCGTTTACACATTGTTTTAACAAAATATTTAAAAGTCTGTAATTGCAAAATGCATTTGTCTTTCTGACAAATAGAAAAATATGAATTAAAAATACATATTTCGATTTTTAAACAGATAAAATAAAGCTCTAAATGCGTTTTATAATGAATCTATTAACATTAAACTGTTTTCTGACACTGCTCTGTTCTTCTTCTTCCCTTTTTCCTGTTGTCAACTCCTTTCTTTTTATTTCTCCTCCATCCCTGCAGCGGTCAATAAAATCAATTATTACAACGAGACCCGGCGTGGCCCGGATCACAATGAGAATAATCAATACGTGAATTAATGTCACCCGGATTAGATCTGAAGAGTCCAAAATATTAATACTATTAATAATAATAGTATTAATGAGCCCTGATGAGAAAGAACAGGAGAGATGCACATCAATATTGATGCTGAGGTGAGAACGGGACTTTTCATCCGTCTGATCCGATCTGTTATGCAACATAATAATTCTAATGATTTCCAGGATCAGTGTGATCTCTGCTCGACTCTTTAACACGGAGCAGTTTTCACAGGGTTCATATAAACACGAGCAACCTGCAGGGAAATGTGTGAGCAGGCCCCGGATCTGCATGAGCAGCGTGTGGCCTGCTGCACACACACACACACACCTGGACACACACCTGAACACACGCCTGAACACACACCTGAACACACACCTGAACACACCAAATTACAAGTCAGAAGAAGTATTTCTTATTTTGTAGTAACATAAATAAAGACAATCCTCATTTAATAAGATAGACGTTTCACCTCAGTGTTCACAATAGACAATGTAAAGGTGCTTTCCCCCTAAACACGCAACATGAACACGTGTAATAAAATCAAAAACTCACGCACTATGCCACTCTGTCCATCTGCCTCCATCAGGTCGGACCTGCAGAACCTGGAGCTGCTGCAGGGAACTCTGTGCAGGTGGATGAACGATAATCACATTATCTGGCTCCATTATTCGCAGATTTGGCTTCAGTGATGATCGTGTCCGCCACCACGTGAAACTTGACTTCGCAGCTTGAATAATGTTATTATCGATCATATCTGGTTTTTAATGCAAATTC